>NC_031498.1:22156324-22227156 GCF_000237925.1 Schistosoma mansoni | reverse complement strand
CAATCCGATCCCTATCCGAACCCAGGACCTACCAGTCTCGCGCCAGAGCACTTAACCATTAGACCACTAAGCCTGGTAGGTCCCGGGTTCGAATCTCGCGAGTGCGGGATCGTGGATGCGCACTGTTGAGGAGACTCACAATAGGACGAAACGGCCGTCCAGTGCTTCCAGGTTTTCCTTGGTGGTCTAGCTTCAATTGACTCATGATTTCAACTATGAAAATACTAAATTCTCCACAAAACCCCTTCTGATCAACAAATTATGAATTGTATTAGCTAACAGAAATAAATTATGATTTTCATTGTGTATATATTTGACTGAAGTTTGTAAATTATGAGCTCTTCAATATTAATATGGATTATTTTAGACAAGAATGAAAATAGATGAGATACAAATCATCTTAATTAGATTTACAGAGAATAATAATCGTTTCCCCTGCCCTGTACAGTTAGTCAATCAAAAAAACACAGAACGTTACAATATAATCTCATATAGATGAATGTTGCTAACACAAAGATGTAAACAAATAAAGAAACACACACACAATAAACTACATTGTTTTTTATTATCTTAATTAAAATAATATGAATTTTATATTTGTTTCTAGCTTAGATCTACACGATCTGATCATAGTGATGATATTATCTTGGATATAAAAAAAATTACCATCTCACAATCAATCTGAATATGCACAAATCCAAAGACATTAACTTATTTTGAGTGGAAAACAAAATAGATCCTTTTTTTTACTCAAATAAAACCCTCCAAGTATATATAATTCTCATAGTTTTAATTACAAACTAATCTTGATTAGACCACCACTGAAAATGTAATATTTAAGTCTATCGAAATGTGTAGACATTACATTTACGTAAAATAATGGATTGAAATGAATTTCGATAGTGTAATAAGAAGACGAAAATTATCAGAACTATGTGATGTATTAGAGCAATACATTTCGAACAATCTGATGACACATAGACTTGTTAAGAACATTTATATATAAAATGAAATAAAAACAGAATTATTATGTCACAATCTATTTAGATAACCTTGTTCTTGCTAATAGCCGAATGTATCAGGTCAAGGATGGGTCTTAAATGCTAAACAACTGTTGTAAAGCATTTTTTTTTCGTTACATTGTAAGTTTTACTACATTGAAGAATATTTGGTAAGTTAAGGATTTGTGAAAAAGTGTTTTAAAGATCATTCAAACCCGATCGATAACGAGAACTGAGTACAAATAAATAATATTATGTCCTTTTTTACAAGTTTTGCATTGTAACTAGCAGTAAAAGCTAGAATACGCACCACCTCCTGTTTAGACCTCATCAGTTAAATGTACCTGTACTCCACTGTTGACGTTCACATTGGAACTCCTGTATAGAAAATCCTCTGCATATAAACTTAATCATAAACGATAATTTCTTCTTTTAATTAAAATTAACAAAAAATAAACGGTTACTCTTCGTTTATAACGATTTCTCAATATTTTTATCATATGAAGAGACAGTAACGATGTAATGTTTACAGAGCATTCAAATAATGTATTTATTATTGACAAAGCTTTAACAATATTGAATTACAATATCTATCGTAGATGTATACTTTAAGTCTACTTACAAAACCAACTATTGACCAACTTTAAATTAGATGAGAGAAAAAAGGCTATGGAATAAATAAATCCAACATATCTGAGAGAGAGAAAAGTCGATATCTGAATTTATATTCTACTAATTAGTGTTATGATAATTTATTTTTACTTAAGAATACCAAACAAAATAAGACGAACACAATCTACATTGTTAATTGGAAACTATACTGAGTAATAATAATAAACGAGTGATATTACTATGAACAAAACTAAAGTATCTGTTAAAACTGATGTGATATTTGAGCACATAAATATTGGTACAAAGAGGCACCAGATACATATGCGCCACACAAATCTCATTTGATTTGTGTGACGGCTGTGACACTGCCCAGGTGCCCAAACTGGAGCAGGAAACTGATGTGAAGATTTGTGTTGTTCCATTGTACTATTTAAACTTGGATTAATGTTAGTTTGTTTATTTATTCTCTGAAGAAGTGGCTTACACTGAGTCACGAAACGTCAGAAAATCTAATTTTTCTACTCGTTGGGATATTACAAATATATTATTTATTTATGATGTGAAAATCATGAAATAGAAAGAAACAACTAGTTTATTGAGGATTTCAACCATTAAAATAAATAAACACAAATACATGCACAGATCATTTGAATGAACAAAGTTTGCGGATAGATTGCTATGCGTTTAAAATAAATGGGAGTCATCAATGGGTGAATAGTTGGGTTTTAAGGTACTGAAGTACAATGTTTGAACTTAACGACACACTGACAATCATAGCTAGAAAAACTCAGTCTTCGAGATAAACAAATTATCCTTACATAAATACGTTTTACACTAACAGTAATCAGTTAATGGTTAGTAAATAACTTTGAAATGCTATTTCGCAAAGCGTTCAATGAGAAATTGTGACTAGCATAAGGTTTATCCAGGTCAAAAGGTTATCATTGACAGATTTGAACAATCATTCATCTTATTATCATTGTGAACTGTCTATGATATCAAAATGTAAATTATTGAATCCCAACTCAATTTTTTAGGCGTATTATACTTAGCGTGAAAAGTGGAGGTTGTGGACTAGCACAAAGTATTAAGTTGTACATGAACACACTGATTTTTAGTGATTATCTTAATATGGTGTCAGTCAGTACTTTGTAAAGTATTCATCTTATCAATAAACTCAAATCGTGAAACTATTTGACGTAAGCATTTATTTGCTTAATAAAAATTTGTTACTATATCGATAAAATGTTAATTTTCAAGGTTCTTTATGGACTTCTGTCTCATGTGCCCTATGCTTCCAACACCCACCTCTTATTTACAGCGGATGCTATAGAACACAAATCAGTAAACATAATCATTGTGTAAAGAAAACGTTTGTACAACATCGTCATTTACTCTAGCCTTCTACCTAGTTTCTTTCACGTTTTCTCAAAATATTCTTCCGATCTCGTTTAAGTTTAACCAATTTTTTTCGTAATCAGTCTTAATAACTTAATTATCTACCTTTTACCTTGCAGTGATTTCATGAATCATAATTTTATTCTCCCATCTATTTACTTAACTCTGCCTATAGCCTTTCTAATGCTACTCCTGGTTTCAAGCCTGGGTAAAAATGGAGGGTTAGAAATCGTGTTAGCAATTTCATCTTATCAAAAAATCTTTGTCAAATAAAGCTAATCAGAAAATAATTCGTTGAGTTACTAACTGATCATATTTATCATTAGCGAAATTCATTATTAAATTGATTTGTCACCATTTGTTTAGTATAAATCTTATACTTAAGTTAAAAATCTATATACGTTAATATACATAGAGACTTGACGAGGAACTGATTTAAAAGAAGTGTTCTTTTTCTGCTTGACTTGTATTTTTACCATTATAACTTGTGAATAGATTACATGAGTTTTCTGAATAATCCATTGAAGTTTACTTACTTATGTTTTGAGATTCTTTCCTATGTTCATCTACTGACCGAGTTGACTGTCTTGGTCAAGTATGATATAAGTACACATGCGATGTACATAATAGCTAATCTTATATTCATTAAAAATTGAATCTTATTACCGTTTTGAAAAAGAACTGTATATTTCTTAAGAATAAGCAGGCTATTATATAATTTTGATAGATTCTATAAATCGATAGTATATACAAATACAAATCGGCGAAGTAAGTACTTTATAAATGAAAAATCTAGTTTATGATGGTGTAGCAGTGTGGTATATGCTACTTATGTTGACAGATAGAAGTGGTATGTAAAACCAATCAGTAGTAGGGTGGCTGACAGCATAAGGCTGAGAAGATCAAATTGAAGAGAAAAGGAATGTCAACAGAGATTAATTGTAATAACAACAGAAATAAAAGAACGATGAAGTTTGTAAGAGACAATTGATAGAAGATGTGCAAATTAAATTATATAATGTATGGTTTTCCTATTCTACGAAAGAACTCTGTAATTTTACATTTAACAATAAACTGGTCATCCACATCTAAGTTCTTGTTCATAACAACAGTGGTAGTAGTAGTAGTACAATTTGATATAAACATAATGAATGAAAGACTAATGTGAAAAAAAGACTCATCTAATCCGTTATGTAAACATCACTACATCACTAATTACTTCAATAACAAAGAAAATATATTACCTGAACTATTTAAAATTGCGATACAAAATATAGAATTGATGTTGAAATTCAAGTTAATTATGAAGTGAGAATATATTGGCTCATGACAGATTCATCTAGGTATATAACCATTTAAAACTGATATATGATCTCTTCAAGTTGTCATGTGCTTTTATCTTATCAATTAAGAATTTGAAAAAAGGACTTTTTTTGGTAAAAATGTTGTAAACTATGGTGTAGAGGTAGGTATAAGTATTTCATCGAAAATATTTGAAACTAGTTAAGGATCAAAAAAAAAATATTGTGATTTTTATGATTCATTGAAACAAACTAGTGGTGTATTGTGCATTTATGATTTTATATACGAAATCAAGCATATACATCTCAGATTTCATTGCTAAGTTATTGAGTCAGAATTGAATATTCTAGGATAGTAACATCAATTATTTCACGATATATAACAGTTTAAAGAATGCACAATATGCAAGATTATTGATTAATTAGCAATCTTATAAAACTAAATCTAGCTTTCTGTTGAGAAGTTTCAAATGATGTTGAAACAGTTATTTCACAGTTTCAAGTATATCAATATTTACCTTAAATGATGTTAACCTATGATGAAATTTGTTCTCAAATTCAAAACACATTTAATTAAGAAAAACTCAGGTTGTCTTATGTTCTAATTTATATAACAAACTTGATCAAGCTGATATAGCTAAACTGTTACTTGTTGATGAAACCCTACGAATGTATTCTTTTGTATATTCCTTAAAAAGAAGCTTCCATTATATCATATCAAACAACGAAACATTTGTTTTATATTAACTCATTAAAATGGTGATATCTAATAGACAGAATCTTAGAGTCTCCATGGAAGGATTAAAGTATATGGACGAGATTAGACAATTTCTAAAATAACTTTAAAAAAATATAATCAATTTTCGACCAATCGGAGAGTACAATATGAAAGTGTTTATTTTAGGGATTTGGAGATTATTGAGTTTCAATTGAGATGATGAATACATCAATATTAGACTATGAGTGAAAACATGCAAGGACTGTACGGCCGTTTAGTCTACGTATGTGACTCCTCATTAGTGCGCATCCACGGTCCTGCACGCGCGACTCGAATCCAGGACCTTAGACATTGCGCGAACCTTTAACTTACAGACCACTGAGTCGGCATCCAAAGGTGTTAATGCCTAACTTCATCCAATCTACAATATTCCGTGACCATCTTTCACTGTCTTTGATGGGTAACTGTCCGACACTCAGTGGTCTAGACGTTAAGCGTTTGCGCGAGACAAAAAGCCCCCAGTTTGCGTCCCACGTGCGGAATCGTGGATGTGCATTGCTGAGAAAATGATTAGATTTAGTGGGAAAAAAGAAAATAAATCATAATGAATATTACATCTGAACAAGATTTATGAATTGTTCTGGGCAGTTCGAAGATTTTCGAGATTTGAAATCAAAGAACTAATTATACAAGATTTATCCAGACGACTGTTAAGTATTCCTTTAACCTAATTCTTAAACCTGACTCATAAATCTCCAATCTGAAGTACTAAATTCAACTTGAAATACTAATCTTAGACCCTAATTAATGATATTTTCTCACCATAATCGGATAAAATAGATGAGGTCCACTTTTTTGGATGTACCTTATAACTACATTTTTGTCAAAATTATCAAGCATATGAACGATAATCATTACGCTTATACGACCTTCGCTCTGTAAAGTTGAAATCATAATCTGGTACTTCATTGGCTTCTCCCGATACTTTAATCTGGTAATCTTTATTCTACTGTCAAAAATATGACGTTGACTCATGATGTTCAAGCCTTTGTTTTCAATATAAGAAAATATTTGTTGAGTATAACAGTTCTAAAAAGGTTTTTCAAATATGAGTTAAATACCGTAATAAAGAGTTGAGGAATCCGCATATTTATAAATTAAATTAAAGAATTTGGAACAAACGTTCTGTGAGTGACACAAGTAATCTTTCAGAATTAATTTTCTTACATTGAGTCATGTGTTTTATTATTATTACTATTATTATTATTATTATTATTATTATTATTACAATGAGACAACACCATGACTACACAATTAGTCATTAGGTAGGAACCATATGATATAATTTTAGGTGTAGCTTAAATTATACATATTGTCTTATAGTTAATTACAATCTATAAAACATTTTACAGTGTTGAAAGTAGAAAAGAAACGTCATTGTTTCTTATAGGCTTTCTCTGAAATTAGTGGAAGGTTTTATCAATATTATAGTGTGTAGTAGAAAAAAAAATATGGCACAGTTAACTGATGTAGAAATGACAAGTTTCTCAAATCTATGCACAAACACATACAAACACAAAAAACATAAACAAAGGTGAATCAATTAAAAATGAATAATAGTTCAAAATGATTCTAAGTAGATGTGAATTAATGATGATAATAATAATAGCTTTATTTATTATTTTGAAGGTTCTAAAGTGAAATCTCAGCGACATCTGTGTATTATGGCAATAAATTTCTGTTCAAGATGGATTGTAACGGCAATTTTCCAAAAATTATATAAATTTTTCTTGAATTCTGGAGCAAAATTCGACTTACACCTTCTTCGTGATCCCTTCAGTATCTTGAGACTTGACTTACGAATCATTATGAACAACCGATAGAGATCAGTTTAATCCGCTACTTTATTGTAATACTGGATTACAAATGTTATCACTTGCACTGAACACACGAGTACATATATGCCTATATGTATAGATTGGGATAAATAGGTTGATTTGATCTGTGCTTTTTGGGTGCGGGTGTAGTGCATACCTGCTAAATTACCCTATAGGACGTCATCTATCCTTATATGTATGCTATGGGATATATTGGTCTTGAACTTATGTATTTGTGGAGTGTATATAATGTGTGTTTAGCAGATCAAAAGTGCTGAGTTAGTTATAAATCACAACATTTATGTTTAAATGTAGGTTATAGAGTGTATGAGTCCCAGACTTATGCACTTCTGATATTTACGTATTGTATAGTTACTAAAAAGAGTTATGTCCATTCTACTCGATCAGTCGTGCCTAATCTATGTACTGCATCCCTGAAGTTAATTGATTCTCCACTGAAAACATATATCCTATCATGAGTATTTGTGCCCCAAGAGTAGATAAACATCATTCCGAATAGTCTGTTGGTTTCTGCAGAACGGTTCACCATGCTTTATAGCTGGAACAGGGAGACGAGGAATGAGGCTTTTTCAATAGGTACTGTCATGATTCCTGCAAGTTTACTATCAGTTCAGGCGTTGCAACCAGTTTTTCCATTCATCAGATATCGAATTTATGAAATCCGATATTTTCGCCTCATGTCTTTTCTTTTTGAAAGGATAAAGAAGAAGGAGAATATCCCAGTAAATGTAACTTTCCGGTTCCATTTTCCTAGTATTGAACATAGTGATATGTCGTAAACGTTTCATAATACTGTGTTGAATATATACAATTAAGTGTTATTGTTATTTAGTTCAGACAAATGTAAAACACATAGGTTAACCTTAATACTTATACAACTGGAGATTCGGCAGCGTAAACGTTTGAGCAAGAAGCTACAAATGTTCTAACCGATCATTTAGAATATTACTCATAGGAAGTTTTTTATATTTATGAGTAATATTTAAAATTCATTCTACAAAAATCTATTTCATTTGGCACAATATCAAGTGGAAACAGAAAAACAGTAAAACTTACAAAGATAATAAAATTTTCAGTATGAGGTTGTGGAGATTGTTGGACCAATTTAAGTTAAACCACCATTGAAAACGTGGAAACACTAGAAGGCCGTTTCGTCCTGGTGTAGGACTCCTCAGCAGAGTGCATTTACGATCCTGCACTCAAGACTCAAATATAGGACCTTCGGTCTCTCGAGCGAACGCGCAACATCAAGACCTCCAAACCACTGTTGATTAAGTTCAAAGTGTTATCCCAAGACTGTTGATTTCAACAACTTTATGTATTCAATATGTCACTTACCTTATTTGTAGGTATTTTGTCTTAGAAAACACATAACAGTTGAATTATAACTCAGATTCATGCAGTATACAATAGATAGCATTTTAACGTGTAGCGTACAAATTCCAACACTTGTTTATTAGATAATCAGACATTTAGATTGTCATCAAAATAGATAGACTAATAAAGATTAATTTCAAAAATTACTGATGAAGAATTATGGATAGTTGGATAGAAATCAAACCAATATGAAGAGGCATTAAATAGGAATAATATATTTGTAAAATCTCAGCGAATGAATTCGAATTAAATCCAACGTTTCGCCTGGCAATCTGGTCCAAGCTTTTTCAAGGAATTCCTATTTAATGTCTTACATCAACTTGGCGCACAAATACTGTGAAACTATTCGGTCTAATTTAGACGAAAGTTCTTATACAATATGAAGAGGATTGATGAAAAATCTGTTTATTTATATTTTTAGTTTCCAAGTAGGTTTATTTCGAAAAACTTCAATTATCGAAATCTTTTTGTGATACAAAAAAAGTACACGTCAGTAACTAGCTGTATTGTGTTTTATATAATGGAAATTGTACATGTAATACATAGAATAAAAGTAATTAATGTCGTTTATCACCTTGTTTGATGTCATTCCATCTGTATCCCTTTTTTTCTCTTGTCCTTATTTATGTCATGTCTTTTAAAAAACTGTGTTTAAAAATAACTTTCCTAACTTAAAACCTCTTGTTCTATATTTGTATTATAAATTATCTCCAATACAGTTGATTGTAAAATAGAAGAAATCGATGAATTGATTTTCACACTTACGATTCTAATTGATACTGGGCATTTGTCAGTAAGTCTTATCTGTAGTCTTGAAGACGATTTGATACTTTTCTCAGGACTATTATTACATTTCACACACTTTATTCAAGAGTGTTGTGTAACTTTTGGTAAGTTATTTTTTTCTAATCTACTTTAAAGAGTGAAATACGTGTGTTGTGTTGGTACACCATGCTACCGTGTTATTAATCTTCTTGATATTATTATCAGCTGTATTATCTACATCATAGTTAATAGTTTCCTACTACAATTCACACATAAATACATTGATGATTACCATGAATATTCTAATAACAATCTTGAATAATAAGGAGAGATAATCTATATCAGTAAAATAATTTATCATTTGAATCTATTGAGAGAAATACCAATAATGGTACATTATTAAAACAATGTATACGTGTAACTCAGACAGAAAAACGATGTATACGCATGATCATGTATGAAAGAAATTGATAGACGATATATTAGTGAAAAAAAAAACTATTTTTACATAATAAACAAATCTTGTCAATTTATTTCACTTAGTAGTCATACGAATGGACTGTTGAAGTGACAACAAGTCACATGACCCTAATAATTAGATTAGTATTTATATGAAAAGGGAGAACTGGCGACAATTATCTGTGAGAAAATGAAATTTAAATGGATCATATTTACACTTAACAAAAAAAAGGTATTTCATTCATGACTTCACGGTACTCTTTTACCAGAGTCTGTAAATACGTAATATTTCAATGCATAGAATATGTCTTTTCAATAGGGAGCTAACTGGACACAAGATCTACATGTTTATACTTCTGATGGTTATTTTTTTCATAACATAATATGAAATACGACTTATTATAAAGCTAATCTATTTAACTTAGTACATCCCAAAAAGGATCAATGGAATTTACTCAGGATTCTGAAAACAGCAGTATGAGATCTATTAATACACAATCCTTTACTACCAAAAGTCATATAACTAGTTTAGTCAAAGGTCAAATAACTCGGTGTTAGCATATATATAAATGGTCCGGGTTTGAATTACACGTTCAGGTGATCAAATTAATTAATCACCTTTAGTTTATGAGTAACAAACAACAAAATCTAAGCAAAGTACTTATGTCAATCAACGAAATATTTAGTAAATCTTTAATATAATGGTTAAATCCTGTCAACTATCCTAAGCCATCAGACCCTAGTTTCTTAAATTGTAAGTTTTCTGAAGTCCTAATTGAAATGTTTTTCGCACGGATTCGAACTATCTATTTTATATGACAATCATATGTACATTGTTGTGAAACTCAGGAAAATTTTAACAATTCACAATGTTTTTCGGATGTTTAAACTGTTAATAATAAATCTGCAGGAATAAGAAACAGTTAATTTATGAGTAAAATTCATCCACCCAAAAAAGTAAACTATCAGTAAATAAAAACAAGGCTTTTTAGAATGTTACAAAAAGAATTCACCGTTATTAATAAACACACAGGAAATGGTAACTAGTTTTGTTTTAAAAATGATGGATAGAATGTAACAGGGATGTAATAAGATAATGATATGATACTTGATGAAATTCATAGTAAGAATATGAAGTGATGTATCCCATTAGAATAATAATAGAATTCATTATGCGAATTAGAGTTATGATGTTAGTTTGAACAGAAAAGTATTTGGTTTCTCAGTTTATTTGGTATAACTAGTGAAAAACCTGAGGTAATGGATAGTTTTTTCGACTTCTATCATGAGAATCCTTGACAGTGTGATTCTACAAGCAATCAAACTCAGAACGTTTGGTCTCGTGCTCGAATGCTTAACCTCTAAACTGTTGAGCCAGAATCAAATCATGTACATTTCTAATTTCAACGGATTCTCAATATTTTGAAATTGCTTTCTATTGTTTGAGGTAAGTAATTTCCTCATATCCACCACAGTTTTGTAATGGAATGATCTATAGTCTAGGTGAACTGACACAAAACAAAATTTACACTAATTAATAGTTATTTTTGTCTTTGAACAAAATAATCTCTCATTGCTTTTATACTTAACAAGTGTTACCAAACCGAAAAAATATAGTATTTTTAAAAAAAACGTTTCAAGTAATGAGATTGAATCGTTACTTGGTGTTATAGTTAATGCAGTAGGAGTAGGAGTTAGCTCAAGTTTGTTGCACTTACAGTAACAAGTTTGGTAAAATCAAATAATTGAGATAAGTTGCGTTTTCCAAAAACCATGTTGATCGGAATATTTCAACTGTTTATATTATGTACATATATCAGATTGGAAATATTATGTGTAATACACTGTAATACTGCAAAATAAACATATGTAATGTTCGTACTAAAGAAAAACTGATAGAATATGATTAATGTTAATGTTGGTAAATTATCTATGTGATTTACAAGAAGATTAGAAACTAACTTTCAATGGTCTTGTATCATAGTCGTCAGCTAGATTGAAAACTCGTTTAATGGACAAACGATTTATATTAATAAAGACTCCTAGTTGCTTTTTATTCGGCTAGGTAGCTAGATACAAACGTTTAAAAGTTGACGATCAAATGAATTAAGCTTATCATACAACAAACACGTGCTAACTCTTTTGAATAGAAATTGTGAAGAAGCCAATTCAAACGTTTCCATAATCTATTTTCCAACTTATTATACTATAATGAACTATCACGTTTTGGATTTATTTGAACGGAATAGTTATGCATGCAAACTGTATGCAGTAGTGTGTTATTATTAGAAAAAAATTTAAAAGTTATTCTATGCCAAATACCAGAAAACTCTAATGAAAACAATACAATGGTTTATAACTTTTCCTCTTGATATATCCTTCGTAAAAATCATAGACAAATACATTAGGCTTTATGCATCTTCAATATTTCTGATTGTTGAACAGGATATAGGCGTACATATTGAACTGGTCGAAAACTTTCATAATTGTAGATCGGTGGTGCATAGTGATTATTGAAATGATCTATGAAAGATATTTCCAAATCATTACAATTTGAATACATGCTAAGTAGAAACTTGCTGTAGTGTTAATACAATCAGTGTTGACAATTCCTTACTAGAACAAAATTTATGGTACTGAATAAAACCATCATTGGTAGTATTATGACTACTGTTATCACTACAGTTTATCAATAATGCATACTTTAATCTTCAAGCTACAATTTACATTTGATATGAATGTTATTTTAATGAATATTAATACGTATAATTATTCATTACAATTGTCAATCGGTTATTCCGAACAATTTTTACTCATATTCATCAGCTAATCGAGTGAGATTAGAATTAAAACAATCAAATACACTGACATTTATTGTAAAGAGTATTTTTCTTAAAACAAGACATCAAAAATGATAGAGAGCAATTCATTTCAAAAATTTAGATACTACATCTTTTGAATTTCCTTATGTGCATCAATTACCACATACCTACATACAGATTGTTAACAACTTTGAATGTTTGTATGTAATAAATAGGAAACCCCAGTTATTAAACATCACTGAAGAATTGATTGTTTACAAGGATTCTAAAAACCCGATCACCTAACATCGCAGTTAAGGAATGTTTGTATCGCATTTAATTTCTTTTGGGATAAAAGTACTAAATAATAACGAAAAAACTCTGGCGCGAGACTGATAGGTCCTGGGTTCGAATGTCGCGAGGCGAGATCGTGGATGCGCACTGCCACTGAGGAGTCCCATAATAGGACGAAACGGCCGTCCAGTGCTTCCAGGTTTTCCATGGTGGTCTAGCTTCAATTGACTCATGATTTCAACTATGAAAAAAACTCCTAACTGTTCAGTAAGTGAATATTTAACCAAAAACCATCAAAACAAGATAAAGAAGTTTGTGTTTACTCAATCATTAAATTTGATTCAAATTTGTGTATTAATTCAATGGACATGGAAACATATGAATAGAAAAGGTAATTGATTGTAGTATCATGTCAAGCGAACTCGTCGCAAAATATTCAGGTATATTGAACAGTGAATATTATGAAAATGAAGCCCATTCAATTCCGTACATTTTTAAGTTCCAGTATTGACAATGTTTTGTGAAAAAGTGAAATTTGAAAAAAAGAATACAACAATGTTACACAATAAAATTTTTTATCTTGATCGAATGAAACAAGATAAAACAGAGAGTTTAAATGGATTTTCAGGTTAAAAAAACCTATACACTTTTAATGAAGGACTGTCATTTTACATTGTTGTCGACGCCTACTGATGCTGTGTTTAGTTCATCAGTCATTCTAATTACTAAGCGTACATCGTGAGACCTGAAAATTCTGGGTCTAATCGCTCGTGAGGTCACAGATGTCCACTGATGAGAAATCCTATACTAGGACAATACAGGTGTTCACCATTCCATGGTTTCCAGTAGCACTATATCTGAGATAGACCTGTGATGAATACCACCTACAATCTAAACCAGTCTCCAAGAAAATCTTTTCATCTAAACTATTATATAATTTTTAGAGAAACAATTATCAACGACAGAGTTATTCTTCTCGACAGTCTGAGTTATTGTAACCCTTATCCTCAGGAATCAAATAAAACACCAGAAATCCAACCTTCCATTTCGTTGGAATATAAAAATATGTGATTTTTTTTAATTATTAAACTAACTCTATGCATGATTAGCTAAAGATTTTAAGCACTTAATTCTAAGTAATAATTCCCCTCGTTTAACTGCATTCAGTTTAAACTACCATAGAGTAAGAAATTCAAAGGAATTCAAGCGTATTCTAAAGAAAATCCTTTTCATACTTTTTTCTCACTAAGTGTCAATCAATTGAACAAGTCAAATCTTAATCAATCTGTACTGGACAACTTTCAGAGAAACCTGAATACCTTAAGTTCATTTCATGATGATTTTTTTGGGTGTATATAACCATATAGTTACAAGCAAAGATGGATAGTGGCTAACAGTGGAATCCAGTTTGACATGCGTTTCGTCCTATTTGGGACTTGTCAGTTGGATGTACCTGCGTCTCAGAGTGTGTGTTCACTCTGGGACTCGAACCCAGTACCTTTCGCTTGAAACACCAACGCGTTATCCATTCAGCTACTTGCTTGTGCAATGGGGTGAAGTTATATTCACTTGTTGTTGTTTACTTGTATCTTCCCTTTGTCATTTTGAACTGCAATTGATCAGTCTCTCGTTGGCATATGTGCATCCACTGCTAGCGACTATCGATATTTGCTTATAAAGATGAATAATGATAGTATGAATGGAGAGAAAACACTATCGATAAGATAATTCAACCTTATAGAAAATATAATGCAGTCCTAAGCATCAATGGGAAGATTCAAACAAACAATACTAAGTGAAATCATATACTTACGACTTAAAACGTAGTCATATTTGTACCATGTTTTGACTTACACTAATACTACAGCTGATGTTATCATTTTTTAAAATGATAACTTAATTATCACACTGATGTCTTTCAAATCATTGCGATTTATACTAAAACACGATATATTATACCAATTCCATATTTAAAACTTTTCTACTCAAAACTATGAATAATTATAATTTCGTTTTAATTATTCATAGAAATTCAGTCTTTTCTTTATCAATATCAAATTCTAGATCCATCTATAATATACTTAGTTTCAGTAGTTGTTCTAAACTATACAAAATTACAAATGAAATTTAAACGACCATTTTGAATAAGGACTGATTTTCAATCTACAAATTGTTTTAATCATTCAAATTTTAGACAAAATGTATACAGTATGTTTGCTGGAAAGTCTATGATCAAGCACAATAATAATTACTGACAATGTTATATATAAACAGAAATAAAATGAAATAATATTTATTAAAACAAATGTAAAATGAAAATATTTTGATTATAATTCATTGACAGTTTAATCTTAATGGTTGCTATAATAAGATAATTTCAAGTGTATAGAATTATATCAGTCAATCCAATTATAAGTAACTAAATAACTAATCTATTGATTGTACATCAACAAATATATATATATAAGACTGAAGCTTAAAGAACAACCTATACATTGTTAAATGAAACAAACCTATATTTGTGGAGAAAAGTTGTATAATTCAATTTTATCAATATTCAATCGACACATTTGTTATGAACTCTTAATAATTTACAGTTTATAAGATGAGGAGCTAGGGTTTCTGTCACTAATTTATTTTTTATGTGACAACCTATTTGTATTCAATCAACAGTTTATGCATTTTGTTAGTCAGTAAGTTTTATATTAAATACTATTACTGATGGCTATACAATAAATTGTTTGTATAAAGCTTAAATTAAAAGAATCATTTATAGATCAGTGATCTAAATATTTCATGTTAACCGGGTAACTTGAATTCCTTCAGCATGATTTGAATGTGAGACCATGGAACTTCTGATTGTAGAGGACTTATGAACATATATATATATATATTCGAAAATTAATATCAATATCATTTGTATAGTAGTTTCATCGTGAGTTAAACACTTAGCAACTATAGAAATAGTTTCCAGGACATTATTGAACTTGAAAAGTTATTCAACTTTAATACATATTACATCATTGAATTAATGAATACAAAGAATATATATATACAAAAATAAGTATAATTAAAACTTGAGTATATTATTTATTATATAAGAAGTGTAATCATTTACTTGAGTATCTTGTTCAATAGTTGTTAATTGACTGAAATTAATATGATCAGTAGAATCGAGGAATTTTTTGCCGTTTTCACTTTTCATTTCTTTCAACATTTATATACTTTCAGTTTTTTTTTGTATGTATGCTATAATTTGTTGTTTTTTTTTGAGAGAGAGAGAGAGAAAAATGTGCAGATATAGATCACGTGTACATTTTCAACGGTCATTCAAAGAAGAAAAAGATAGAGAAAAGAATTTATATATATTTAAATCTCAACATGACAATTAAAATTGTGATCAGTATTGCTAAATACACCTTATGTAATCTTACTGACTTTATTATTATTATTATTTTGATCATACTGCTCTTTTTTTTATAAATGTTATTAGTAGTATGTTTATATTCGCCTGTCTATCAATCTATCAATCAGTTAAGTTTTTAATTCATAACCAAATATAATGGACATTGAATGAATTAACCAATCATATTACAGATAATTAATGATGGTTAAGTAAAACAAGTTTACTGACATAAAACATTGAATATTGAAATATTATTTAAATGGGCTTAAGGTTTAATGTATAGAATAAACTATATCTTGTCAAAAATTAGGTTATTAAAATCAAAGTTTGTTTCTCTTTTTTTTTAATAATTAAAAATTAACAAGTCTATTGAACATTGAATGAATGAATTCTACATTGAAAGTATCAATAATAGAAAAAACATAACTAGACAATACTTCATAATTATTAGTGTAAATAAAAGGAACAAACAAAAAATTGCGCAAGTCATTAATGACAAAAAAAAGTTTGTTTTGAATAAAACAAGAAAATAATTTTCAATGGGTCAACAGGTTATAACTTGACGAAACCTGTTAACATAACTTAATGTATGTTGTCTGTCTTGTTTGTGTGTATTTTATATGTATGACAAGTGTAAACAGAAATTTCAATTTCATATTCATGAAAAATAAACACGGAATAATTTGTAATTATGGGTGAAGGGATAATTGTAAATGGAAATATGTCAATTAATAGTTGTCATGACTACATTTTTGACTATATATGTGTACAAATATATACATTGTTTTTATGTTATGGCACGTGTCTAACTCTATTCAGACATCATAATTAAATTACAACTTAACATATTTTCATCATTGTAATGTCTCTATAACATAAAAGTCTGTAAAGACCGAGATAGTAGTAAAAATCTAAAGTGTTTTGTAAATTTTTTTCGAAAAACATGAACGGAAAAAATTAAAATATTCTTCTTTTTTCATAGTTGAAATCATTGGTCGATTGAAGCTAGACCACCATGGAAAACCTGGAAGCACTAGACGGCCGTTTCGTCCTATTGTGGGACTCCTCAGTGGCAGTGCGC
Source organism: Schistosoma mansoni (assembly GCF_000237925.1). Lineage (NCBI taxonomy): Eukaryota > Metazoa > Platyhelminthes > Trematoda > Strigeidida > Schistosomatidae > Schistosoma > Schistosoma mansoni. The sequence goes on along the minus strand of NC_031498.1, from coordinate 22,210,045 downwards.
ATCCACGATCCCGCCTCGCGACATTCGAACCCAGGACCTACCAGTCCAATGCTTCCAGGTTTTCCATGGTGGTCTAGCTACAATTGACTCATGATTTCAACTATGAAAATACTGAAATCGCCACAAAACCCCTTCTGATATTCTTGTTTTACAGTCAATATCTTTTTGTGATTCATAAATTGTTTGGAAAATTTCACCAAGGTGAAAGAAAGAAATTAAATTTCATTTTTTCAACAAACGAATAAGTAAACTGAACACTAAATTGAAGACCACTGCTAAGTTAGAAAGTAAATAAGATGTCAGAAACTTAAATATTTATGGTTAACAGTGAAAAAATATGTTAATTAAAACCTAAATTTAGTAAGCATCTCACTTTGAAATTAAGAACTACTTTTTTCCAAAGAATAATTATTGACGGGATGGTTGTTCCTTCAGAGTAATTGATCGTTCGAAAGATTAGAAAAGGTAAATTTAATCTTTAAATCGCATCATGATAAAATCAATATTAGAGCACTTTTGAAAACCTAGTAGCACTGGATGGTCATTTCGTTCTAATGTGAAACTTCTCAACAATGTGCATTCACTATCTCGCACGCGAGATTTGAACCCAAGACTTTCAATATTGCGCGAACCCTTGATCTCTAGACCACCAGGCCGACATCCAACGGTGTTAATGTCTAACTTCAACCAATCTAAGTTATTGCGCGACGAATAAACCATCCAGTGCTTCCAGGCATTCTTCTATGGTCTAGTTTAGATCGACTCATGAATTCAACTGTTAAAATTACAACAATCTCCCCATTCTGAATAAAATTTGACAAAACGTCTTTAATAGTTGAAATCATGAGTCAATTAAGGTTAAACCACCATGGAAAACCTGGAAGCATTGGACGTCCGTTTCATCCTATTGTGGGACTCCTCAGCAGTGCGCATCCACGACTCCGTCTCGCGAGATTCGAACCCAGGACCTATCAGTCTCTTTTATCCACACCTAAATAGAATCGATATATATAATAGTGTGACTTTTCTAAACTATTTTACCAGAACATGTATTAAAGACATTTTATGTGAATACCGTAGCATATATGTAAAGTGATTTTTTAAAATATAGTCAATTAAATAGCACCCTCAAGTCTTTTTTCGTAACAGTATAATCGTCACTTAAACTCAGAGATTGGACTTCCTCATGGAGCTTAGAACAACATTTCGTGACTTTATACGTCAATGAATCATCAATAACTGGTCATCTTTAAGCGTTTATCACCAAACAGTATAATTCATCAGCGTAGATAATAACCAAGTATCTGATAATACATGTCTTTAAACAACTCAAATAATGAAGGTTCGCAACCTCGATAGAATTAAATGGTAGAATCCTATATATCATTTCAGTGTTTAAATAGACCCCACAATAAATTTTATAGGTTTCTTGTTTATAGATATTTCTAACCAAAGTATAGGTTGAATATACAAAACAAAATCAAGGCTATTTTGTGACTGAAAAAGTGTAGTACAAAATCAAAACCAAAATGGTGGTCATTTAAATTTTCACCTGAATAAAAGTCAGCACGGAATTCTGAAAAATTATTTGGGGGGCTTGAATAATCTTCTGGTACCATCTCAGATTGTAAAGCTGGATGATGTATGTTTGAACCCATATGTAGAGTATTGTTTATAAGACCATATGCTAATTAAAAATGTTTACCTTAAACAGAATATCAGTGTACTTTTGTTATGTCAATTATTTCATCGTCGTCATCGTCTATGTAACACTTTCTTCAATTTAACAAATTATTCAACCAATGATCACTGAATGTAATTAGAGTAGAATCTGATGAATTATAACGTCGAAAGTAATCTTTTTTGGAATCTAATAAAATATATATATATGCAATAAACTACGGAATTTGATCCGAATTAGTTGAGAAAAGATATAATATGATTGTTATTTTTAGTTTCTTTAATATTTCAACTGTTGAAGGCTCGGTCAAAAGTCATATGTGGGATACTGACCAAGTTCAGCTGAAAATTATTTTACATTCCTGTAAACTCCTGAGTTTACTATTTCATGATTGTTCCGAACTGTGAAGCCTTGACTGGTCATAACCATATCAATGGGTAACGGAAACTAGTTTAGAACTTCTCTAATCTCTACAGATCTGTCAAATAACGACTAAGTATTTAATTTTTCAGGATAGAGTTGTGGACATTGTTAAGTTTCAATTGATCGGTTTATGATATCTATTTAATTTCTCTTTTCTTAAAAATCTGCTTTAAGAATCTAAATCACATCGATAAAAAATTTAAAGGATTTCGGTTGTTTCGTTCTATGACCTAAATAGTTTAGTCATGGAGCTTTCATTGATCTTCTGAACAACATCATTTGCACAAACTTCAGGTAAAAGTGAGATACTCTAATTTTGTACACCAAACAAAGACTCATTTAAAGTAACTTGACTACTTTAATTTTCTAGTTTTTCAACTCATGAATACAAAGTTATAGGTAACTTAATTTTTCTATTTTTACACTGTTAGGATGGCTTCTAAAAAACACAACGAAGCCTCCAGAGGCTTTAAAAAAGCCACAATCTGATAGAATTCTCTAAAATGTCTACGTGATTGAAAGATTGTGTAAACTATAAATACACCTGTTTTTCAGTAAATTTTTTGTCATTACTACAGAAAATGCTACTCCTGATATCTACTGTCTTCGACTTGCAACCTATTGGTTCTGCGCATTCAAGTACCTAATCGGTTTGTCGTATTAGCCGTTATCGAGTAGTAGACTTAAAACATACTAACTTCAATGAGATTGTCTTTCGTCTTACGCCTGTTACTCCCAATGGAGCATAGGCTGCCGACAAGCTTTCTCAAACCCACTCTGTCCTGGGCCTTCTTTTCTATTACTATCCAATTTTTGTTCATTTTTCTCATGTCTGTCTCTATTTCTCGGCGTAATGTGTTCTTTGATCTTCCTCTTCTCCTTTGGCCTTCAGGATTCCATGTGAGGGCTTGTCTTGTGACTCCGCCTGTAGCTCCTCGGGGGGCTACTACCGGTCCCAAGCCCGGATAAAGGAGGAGGGTTGGGCATGGGGTTAGCTACCCCATACCGTAGAAAACCAACTCGCTAAAAAACGCTAACCAGAAAAAATTATTCAATGAGATTGTAGTCATTATGGAATATTATAAGTATTGATTTTCCTTTTCATAACCAATAGGTCACTTTTAAGCTAACACTTCAATAATACTCATGATCAATTTTGTTTAAGATAATATTATTATTGTTTAAAGTATAGTGTTAACCTCATAATAAGTAGTGTGTATATGAAAGTGAAGAGAAATGTCACTATTTTAATTGACTATTCTTTATTTCCATCCTAATTTTATGAAGACAGAAAAGCTGAACACCCACTTTTACTCTGTTTTTAACAAATTATACATCATTGTAAAACCAATGATACTTATCAGTCTATTTGATTGATCATACAATTGATTATGAATTTCGGTAAATATTTCACACATTTAAAAAAAGGGACACTTAAAAAGAATCAAAAGTTCATATGTATATTAATATCGTTAATAAAATGAATTATGCATTAAAGAAGATTACTTTAACAACAACAACAACAAAAGCAAGAAAATCTTCAAATAAAAGTGATCTTATTTATTTGTTTAAACACACAAATATTGATATAAAGGGACACCAGATACATATGGGCCACACAAATCTCATTTCATTTGTGTGAGGGCTGTGATACTACCCAAGTGCCCAAACTAAAGCAGGTGGTTTTCTTAGGCGACCACACCCGGAGCCTTTGACCTAAAGAACTGATCCACAAGGCAGTGGAGCATCGTGAGGAGATGCACTCCCATGGTAGTCGATGACCAATGATTGATTCATACGCCATTTGTTCCCTCAAGATACTGTAGCCCAAGTGCACCATTGGTTTGGAATCAGGGTTTTCCAACTCCCCTAGAAGGATTTTCCGTGTCCACCAACCCAGTTAAAGCGCCGGACATTCGCTTTTCGTTCTCCCAATTTCGTAAACAACATCCCCACCACGGGAAGGTAATGAGTAGGACTTCCCTGGTAGAGGCTATATACGCGTGGCCATGTGAGAGCATTTGGAGACGGAGAGCGGACTCTCCCCACTGTCGGCCGTACCAGGGCATTTGGGGGCAAATAGAATTGAAAAAAAACTTGAGGTCGTTCAAACTAACCATAATGTGAGTGAAACTTTTTTTCGTTAACTTTAATTTTAAACTAATTAAAGACAGTTAATTAAGTTCTAATTAGTAAATAGTTATTTTTTCTTTCTCGAAGAAAAAAAAATGAAAAAAAGTAAATTTTAAAAAGATATTTAATAAAAGAATAAATAAACATGAATATGTTTTTAAAATTATTACAAATTTCCTATGATCTTACCAAGATATTCTTGTAAAAACCCCTTACCTAAATCTATTCTGCAGACAATATTAGGTCATTGACTTGGTGATCGAACCATTGAACTTCCAACCATTAAGCCATACAGTGAAATTCTACATAAAACCATTTAATCAATCGAGTAGTTTCACTAGCTCTAATGTATATAGTGTAACATAAAGCGAAATACACAAATCTTTACTTGATGAATGAGTTATTTTTAATATTAACAATCAATAACAAAATTATTAAGATGGGTACAACACGGAAGTAAAGACAGATATATGTTTTTCTGTAACCATTTTATCTTCACTGATGAACAACATTTTGAGACCAATCACCATGAAAATGAAAATTACAATTTTGCATATAATAAATTAAAAACACTGATTGAGACCTATATATTTAATGGGTTAATTTGTGGAGATTAGTTTTACACGAAAACATTTGAGTAACATACATAACAACAACAGAAAACCATAGAGCTAATAGTAACTGTTTAGTCCTAGTATAGAATCTATAAAAAATAAGAAGCTGCCCCACGAATAGAAATCAAAATATCCAGTTCACAAGATAAACACAACATAATTAGATCACTGAGTCGACTTCACATTTTCATCTCTAGCCAACGCACTTCGTATAAAACTCAAAGATTACAAATCCATTCCATCATGTAGTTTTGGAAGAGTATTTGGATTCAACATCAATTCTTAGTCAATCAGTCAGACAGCCACAACGTAGCACCACCCGCATATATGCATCGGTCTAAGTTGACATATCTCATCACCACAACAACATGAACACCGAATTCATAGAAGTATTTACTTCAATGGTAGCAATATATAAAAAAAGACTGCATATAACGATATGCTATAGGAAGAAGGAATTAGTACGTAGAAGGAAAGATATGAAGCAAGTTTAATCTCACGGTTTAAGAGAAGATGAAGAGTGTATACACTTATGCCATTGTGATGGATTCTGAGCCATGTCACTCAGAGTCTCTAACCATCGTTTACGATAGTCGCTCTCATCCCAATCAAGTGGTCTGCATCTATCAACATAGCTCAGATCAGAAGTTAGTGACTTGAAAGACTAATGCTCTGTTTTGTTTTGGCCGCCCCTAGCACATTTATTCCTAAGTTTATACTTATCTCTGAAGTGAAAAAGAACTCCAAACTAAATTCGAATTATATGCTTCATTTGAATTGTTTAGGAATAGTTTGCCTAAATCTAAAATTGTCTGAATGAGTTTCATAAGAAAAAGAATTTAACACTCGTCCATTATTTAGATCAATCCAAACATTAGTGTAACAGAAAACAGTTATTCATTCAAACAGGTTTAGATTGAACTGTAATTACACTAATCGGGTAATAACAATAAATTGTCATTTATACAAAAATATTGCATGTTGAAATTACTTTTCATATTTGTTACCATGTTAGTGTGACATAATTTGGTTTTGTTCCTGTTACATTATGCCAATCATAAATATTGCTTTGATTTACTTTGGATTTTTACATCATAACTTTCACACAAGTTATAGTGGTGTAATTCATATGAAAATTGGTAAAAACCATAGAATGGTGATTATTTACTATATGACGTAAACATTGATTAGCGTTCTTCAAAAATATTTTCAGATAGAACAAGTACTGTAGTGAATCAGAACACAGATGGGAGACAACCAAATGTATTTTAATACAACATTATAGAAAATTATTTTGACTGGGATCATGAATCGACCGATGTTAGACCAACATTGAAAACTTAAGAGCGCCGGATAGCTGTTTCGTTTCAGCATGCGACTCCTCAGCAGTGTGCATCCACGAACCTGCATGTGGGACTCGAGCCTAGGACCTTCGGTATCACGCGCGAACACTTAACCTCGGGACCAATGAGCCAGCATCCAACGCTGTTAATAACTAACTTCAACCAACTCACGAAATTGAGCAACTATCTCCCATCTTCTGAGAAAGATACTCGTTTTTACCCGATACGGACTAGCTCCAATGGTCACGGCTTCTCACTAGAACTCCGAGAATTCCCTCACGAGGCAAGTCCGTATCAGGTAAAAACCATTTTCCACCTCCGGCGATGGGAGATAGCTGCTCAATTTTGTGAATTGGTTGAAGTTGGTTATTAAAAGCGTTGGATGCTGGTTCAGTGGTCCCGAGGTTAAGTGTTTATGCGTGATACCGAAGGTTCTGAATTCGAATCCCTCATGCGGACTTGTGAATGTGCACTGTTGAGTAGTCACGTGCTGGTTGGTCTAACATCGGTCGATTCATGATCTCAATCAGAAACTTGACAAGTCTACACAACCCCATACTGATGTGGTGTGGGTTACTTATATCCACATAAGCAGCAAATGGTTATGGTCAGGCAAAGGATGTATTTCACCAGAAGATTGATAAGAAAAGAACGGAAACGGAACTCAATAGATATGAAAATGCATGAACAATGAAATCAGAGAAAATGGACTAATATTTACAGAAGGAACAGTCAGGATCTAGACAATTGATTGTTATTATGCAAATAAACCGTTTACTGTATGGTTGTCAGATTTTAGTGAGAGCCTGTAATATTCGTGTCAAATACATTCTATTTTCCCCACTCGTGTTCTTGTTCACTACACTGATACTTACAAAATATCTTGGTAAAACCTGAGAACTATATGATAAATACTTCACTTACAAAATATCATCAGTTGTCTCAGACTTTGTTTTTCCTTTGTTTCCATACCAATCACTCTCTGTTTTCGTTCTCTTCTCTTTGATTTTCTTAACCTTCTGCAGCCAAACATTCAACTTTCTATTGGTGATACATACTACTTATTTCTGTCAATATCAGCAGCACATACCATAGTACCAACATTAATAAATAATAATTACTTATATTATACTCATACAGTATGATAAATTACATGGTATCCAGAATTTTGAGAGTGAAACAATTTCCTTAAGAGTTAAAACGAATCTACTTTCAATCGGTAAAGTATACGTTTGAGTTCCACGTTCCATTCGGATAGTATGATATTAATAATATATGTGTTTCAAAGCTTGGTATAAAACATTGTACTTGGTAATCGAGTCACATCAAAAACTTTGAAAAAAAAACCCGACAAATAACACAACTTATTCCATCCAATAAACTTGGGTTGATCTTTTTCCCAACTCCAAGTTTTATTTAAATTACATTGTACTGTAGCCACAATAAAGTCTTGAAATTCTGGTTGACCATTTATCTCTATAATCATTTTATTGGCTTTCTGTATGTTATATTACAGTTGGAAGTAAAGTATTTAAGTAACTACACAACAAACGAACAAACATAAATCTGAGATATTCTGATGTAAAGTACGGTTTATTGCAGTGATCAACTTATCAATGCAATCTTATCTTACATAATATTATTAAGAATCACATATTTTGGTAGTAAGATATTAGAATTAAAGGTTGAATTAAGCAGTCATTGCTAGCATGAATAGTTTGTAGAGATTATTAATTTTTACAGTTTACATTAGAAGTCTAGAGATTATGCACTCTCTATGAAATTCGATTGTCGTAGATTCAATCTAATTGAGATCGTGAATGAGCACCGATGAAAAACCTCATACTCCGATGGAATATCAGCTCAATGCTTTCTGGTTTTCAGTGGTTATCTACTATAAAATGATATTATTATTATTATTTATACACATAAATATTGGTAAAAGGAAGCACCAGATACACATGCACCGCACAAATCTCATTCGATTTGTGTGAGGGCTGTGATACTGCTCAGGTGCCCAAACTGAAGCAGGTGGTTTTCTTAGGCGACCACACCCGGAGCCTTTGACCTAAAGAACTGATCCACAAGGCAGTGGAGCATCGTAAGGAGATGCACTCCCATGGTAGGCGACGACCAACAACAGGTTCATACGCAAATTGTTCCCTCAGGATACTGGAACCCGTGTGCACCATTGGTTTGGGATCAGGGTTTTCCAACTCCCCTAGAAGGACTTCCCGTGTCCACCAACCCGGTTAAAGCGCCGGACATTCTTTTTTTGTCCTCTCAATTTTGTGAACAACACCCCCATCACGAGAAGGCAGTGAGTAGGATATTTTTAACTTGAAAAAATTCCTTTAAAAATAATTTTCCTTATGTACAATAATAAATAGATAACAAGGACAAGAGAAAACGTTCACGTAAACATTTTCAAGAAATGCATCCAAATGATGATCACATGTGGAACAAAAAAGCGGCAACTAGTGATCCAGTATTTAACCATAATAATAAGAGTAAATTCAGTTGTGGCTTCAAGTTTTCTTTAAAAGATAACAATTATTAGTAATATGCATCATATTCACTAAATATTTGTGTGAAAAATAGTTTCAAAACAACATTTTATTGTTTTTTGTTGTAAACATGAAACATGGAATGAAAAGTATGAAGAAAAACAGTGTTGAAATTCATGTTTAAACCTAATTACTAGCGATTACGTTAGCTTTTAACTTGAACTGAACACATATTATTTGCCTAGATATTCTGAATACAATGAGAAGGAAAACAAATTACTGACGAACATAAGTATATATATATATATATATATATATATATGCATAAGACTAATGGCTACTTATTTTTTATGGTGAGTAGTATACTATTATTAACTATCAATAGTATTACTATACTGAATTCGACCTTTAAATTATCAGGAAATTTAATGGTAACATATAGAATTCCATTAGTTTTAAATGTACCTCGATTAATGCAGTTATTTGATATTCTACAAAGAGTGATTATTCAAGTTTTAATATGTATTTTAGGCGTACAAACATACACACACACACTGAAAGATAGATTTTCCAATAATTAACTTAGCTATTACTCTTAAAAAACAAATTGGTAGTAAAATAATGGAAAAGGAAAAAATAGAAGAAAGAAGCGAAATTTAGAAAAAGAAAATAGAAAATACGAGAATTGGTAACCTTTATTATGGACGAATAACACATTTTATTCAAATAAAAAAGACGTATCATAATCTAGCATTAGCGTGTATTTTAGAATAAGCTGAGCATTAGACAGTTGTAGGCAGTCGATGAGAAACTATGTTCAACCTAGATTTCATGCTAGTAGGCGCTTTTCAGCGAAGAGGTGCGTGGAATCTTTCAGCAGTTTATGTTTTCTGTGGGATTCAAACCTGTCTCAACCAAATGAATAATCTAAGACGTTACTACTGAGTTATTTGATCTGCAACAACTTCGCCAGTATAACCTGACCAATATTAAATAACTAATCAGACGTGACGCGGCTCACTACTCAATTATTGGTCAACCCTAATTTGCTATTGAACAGTTTTTCGCTTTCCTCATCCACTTTCCTAACATAATAAACAATGAAATATGATAAGTCAAGAAATATAACTCTATTTATAATCATCACTTAATTGAAGAGGATATATATGATGAACTTTTGTGTAGATAACAATCCCTAGAGTGTACGGGCAACCACACCTGATTATTAGTAAATTCACAGGTAGCTGTTAAGATGAACCATTTATCTATCTAATAGTATCGTGATATTTTCCTACCTATGGTCGTCAGTTATTGATTATGCAAAATGTTACATGTCTAATCAAGAAAATCCAATACCAAATTTTTTCACTTAACATTAAGCGGATGTGAACATCATGTAAGGGATGCAGGTGCATTTAGTCGATGAGTCCCAATAAGGACGAAAAGCACATTTTACTTCCCACTTCTAGCCATGTTTTTTCCATCATATATATAAACTTGAATTGTACTTCGAAAACAGATATAGCCAAACATTATTATTACTAGTAATAATAATAATAATAATAGTAATGGTATCATATCTCTTATTATTTGCTAAAACCAATGTCAAATCATGAGCTTTAACTGATATTTGAACATTTAAGTGGTTCAGATTTAGTTTCCAACTATTTCAACTGTAAACCGATTGAAAATCTCTTGTGAGTTAGTTCTCTACTATTACGTGGCGTTTTAGAAAAGGGTACACAACTAAATGTAAATAATCGTGTTAAGAGTGTTCAAAAGAATGGTATTTCGTCAGTTAGTCAAGAAATCGATGACAATGTGAGAATTCACCACGAATGTGTATCGATTCTTGTTGCTGCATATAAATTATACATTTTATGGAAAGTCATTGTTAGAATGAGATCCAATTATAGGGTAATATTTTTAGAGAGCAAAGCACAAAAAAGAATAACTCATAATGAATAAAATCATTCGAAGAATGTGGAGTATAGAATAAAAGCAGGTTATATATTCAGAGAACTATCCAGGCTGAATGCAGGTGGGCCACGTGGACTAATTGTGAACGATGACGATCAAAATATCTAATCATTAATAACAATTATAGCAACGAGACTATATAGAAAGAGATCGATTTCTCATGGTGATCCATAGCGTCAAACAATAGCTTTACAAACTGTTGTTGATTTACTACAGATTTTCAACCTACTCACTAAGAGTCTTGGTACGTGATAGCTATGTAAGAATGAAAACATCTGCCAACTACAACTTATAACCAAATTTATTCTACCGGTTAATTACAGTATGCATGCTAATTTATAGGCACGACTAAGTTGATTTATTATCAGGAGTGCGCATCCACGATCCCGCCTCGCGACATTCGAACCCTGGACCTACCAGTTTCGCGCCACAGCACCTAATCGACAGACCACTGAGCCGGCATCCGATGGTGTTAATGCGAGGTGAGATCGTGGATGCGCACTGCTGAGGAGTCCCACAATAGGATGAAAAGGTCATTCAGTGCTTCCAGGTTTTCCTTGATGGTCTAGCTTCAATTGACTCATGATCTCAACTTAGTTGATTTAACCAAATTTGATTCACTTATTCTGTCACAAAGTTTTTTTTAATATTGTGAATTAAAAAGATTCATGTAAAATACGTAATCAGAGTTGATATCAATTTACAATACAGCAGTATTGACTGAATACACATAATAATTGGCACTATTGCATAATTTAGGATAAACATAGATATATTAAACAACAAACACACATCTAAAAAAGTACAACTTGAATCGATTAATTAAAGATTATTATCTCCAAGTTGAGAAAAATTTATAAAATTGAAAAAAAAATTTTTTAATTATAAGTATTGTTTAACTGAAATTAAAAAAAAGGAATATTTATTGTATATAATAACATACCTTAATTTAAATTGATTATCGTTTTAATGAAAAACATTTTACCTAGAGAAAAAGAATAAATCAAAATTGAACAATGAATGAATAATTGATTTTATAAAAAGAAAAAAAAGAGATGAAATAATTCGAAAAAAGAAAACTCATATAGAAGAACCCTTTTATTAAAAAAAAATAAGGAATCTATTCATTAGGTAAGAAGTCATTAATTAATAAAGTTTTGGGGGAACTAAAAAGATGTGTTTTTTTCATGAAGACTGATTAACTCACATAAGTGGAAATATTTAAACAAACTAACAATAGAACAATAAAATGAAGAATTTTACAATAATCACTTCTTACGAATTGATTGAACATCGATATTGAAAAAAAAGATTATTTACATGTAAAGTATAAATGACATAGTCAGTCAGCTACAACGTTGCACCACGAACATACATGCATCAGATTAAGTTGCCATATCTCATTACCACAACAACATGAACACCAAATTCACAGAAGTATTCACTTCAATGGTAGTAATATATAAAAAAGATTGCATGTAACCATATGACATGGGGAGAAGGTTTTAGTTCGTAGAAAGAAAGATATGAAGCAATTTTAATCTCACGGTTTAAGGGAAGATGAAGGGTCTATACACCTATGCCATTGTGATCGATTCTAAGCATGTCACACATAGTCTCCAACCATTGTTTACGATAATCGCGCGGATCCCATTCAAGCGGTTTGCATCTATCAACATGGCTCGAATCAGGATTTAGTGACTTGAAGGACTGAAGCCATCTTTTTTTTAGCCACCCCCATTTCATTCCATCTGTCTCCAACACTAGTCAGCATTGCACGTCATGGTAGTCAGTGGTTGAGCATGCGTAATACAGGACTCAACCATCTCAGTCGATAAAGATTTACAACCTCATCAACTGATTTACCATCATTCCCTAACACCTTGCATTTAATAACAGATAATGTATGTTGATATCAAATCTCGAAGAATTTATTGAAAATTAAACGGTATGGTGATATTTATTTAAAATCAATTACTCTTTGACAAAGTTAAACATAAAAATGCAGCAATGCAACAGGATTATATTAGTTTACATTTGATATGATTCACCTAATATAAGGAAACAAGGAACTTTTAAGCGATTAATCAGTTTGTAAGTGATTCACATCAATAAAACGATATCACTTTGAATGAATTTAAAAATCAACCAAAAAACAATATCTTATGTACTTAATTATAAATGACTTTTCAATAGGCCTATAGAGATTCACATGAGAATTTTTAATCTCCAAAAACACTGAAACGGGCGGTTTAACAATACGTCATTGGTGGTATCAAATGAGTAGCATGTTGTTAGTCAGGTAGTCATAGAACAACGTGGAATATATCACATATATACATCGGTTCAAGTTTCTATACTATATCAGCATACCAAGATAAAATTATCACGAAAAATAACAGAATGGTGAGAATATTAGCATTATCAATGATAGCAGAAATCATTAGGAATAACTAATATGATTCGAAAAGAAAGAATTAATTCGTGGAATATAAAGTATAAAATAATTTTACAGATTAATATGCAATGGAAGAAAAATAACGATTAAATCTGCACAAATGCAAGTGATTCTGAGTCAATTCATCAAATTTCTCCAGTCATTGGTTAAGATAATCTAATAGATCTCAATCAAGTATTTTTTTAGTCATTTATATGGCTCAGTTAAATAGTCAATGACCTCCTGAACTGGTCCTGTATTCTAGTTTGACCACCTCAAAACTTTACTTCAAACTTTTCAATACCAGCAAACATCACCTGATACAGTGAGGTATATTGGTATGCTAACTAAATTAGACATATGGTTATATGAGGAAAGTCAGTATGCTACCGTGAAATGATATTTCAAGTGACAGATATTCGCTCAATTTGTTTCAATGTAATTTTTCATGTGAATTAAAGCCAACTAGAAAATTATTGAATGTGAGCGAGCAAAACAAACGGTCGATGAATCGTAGTTTAAAATACCAAACAATCAGACACAATAACATGACACGTGGAATCGAGATGATAACAATCAAGTCTAATGGCAAGCGCGATATCATGTAAAGTTATGTGGGTTGGAACTGTAAAAAAAAATTGTACATTTAGCAAGTTTAATCAATTTTTAAGACTAAGAAAATTTGTATTCATTATTATTAGGTGAGTTTACTATCATATTCTTAGTTTGATCAAATCCAACAGAAAAAAATAAATAAATAATAGTATTAGTTCGTTTTTAAAGCCAAAAATCATACCATACCAAATCGATCAATGAAAGGTAACATGATTATCTGCATGTAACTGTTATCAACATTCCCTATCACTAAATAAAAACTATGACGAAATAATCTTGGATCACAAAATAGAGAAAATTATAAATTATTTTTTCGCTTGCATGTTTAATATTTTTCAGCAGATTGACGTGATTGTCATAGCATCTTATATGTTTATCCATTTAAAGTAAAGAAAAAGGAAACAAATTGTTATGGTTGTTAAGAGTGAACATCAACTCTGAGATGCAGGTTCATCCAGCTGACGAGTCCCAAATAAGACGGAACGCGCGTCAAACTGGATTCCACTGCTAGCCACTATCCATCTTTACTTACAATGCTTGTGAAATAAGGCTACATCGAGGCAATACGCACAGTATGCACATATGGCAATAAGACACTGACCAGATGCAGTCTTAAACATCAATGGGAAGATTCAAACAAGTAATATTAGGTGAATTTATCTACAAATATCTACAAATATATTCACAGTTCGCCTGACTTAGAAAGATTGAATTAAATAATATGATAGAATCTGTTTAAGATTTTCACAACAAGGACTGATTTTGTCTAAACAACCCTTAAAAAATTTAAGGCATTGGATAGCTGTTTCGATCTGGTATGGGACCTCACAAATGTACCACTCCCAAACACCAGGGATAGAACCCAGTACCTTCGCACCGCTAATAATGATGGTCATGTAATGGCATAAGTTAGAAACAGTTGTCCATTACTTCTTGTTTTTCAATTTTATTTCTAATCAACGTTAGTTCGTGATGTAAAATTTTTAATTCAACAATTTGCATAATATCCTATGGTAACGAAGATTACATTTCGGTCAGTACACTTTACAACTGACTTATAGTCAGAGTTATATACTTCACATATATTCAATTACACTGTTTGTTAATAGGTTAATAGGTTGCATTATTGAGCTAACAGAAAGTTAACCACAAAAATTACTAATATAAAACCCTAACAAGCAATAACATAGGATACTCAGTCAAAAAATGACAGTAACAAGAACAAGATGGCTTTAAAAGACAGCAAACTATAATCCTATATGTAAGATATCAAGTCCATATCTCAGTGGGAATAATGATGCTGATGTATGTCCAGTTCATTATTTCTATAGAGGACAAGTTGTGAAATTTCAGTTATATTTTGCGCCATTATGAAAATCACTATTAGAAAATGACTACAAGTAATGATCAAAGTACCAAATGAAAGATCTCATCAAAATCAATAACGGAAATTTACTAAAGTCATAACAGTAACAAAGTACAAACATTC
Organism: Schistosoma mansoni; assembly: GCF_000237925.1. Lineage (NCBI taxonomy): Eukaryota > Metazoa > Platyhelminthes > Trematoda > Strigeidida > Schistosomatidae > Schistosoma > Schistosoma mansoni. Next base: position 22,194,823 of record NC_031498.1, on the reverse strand, counting down.
ACAATCCAATGTTTAAGAATAAGAATCAAACCAATAGATTATTTTTTTAAGGAGAAATTTCAATCAGCATGGCAATTTGTAGAGATCGTAGTATTTTAATAGATAAATTCACGGGTCGATCTAAGCTACACCACCACGAAAAACCTTACAGCACTGGAAAATAATCTCGTCCTAGTATGGGACTCTTAAGCGGTGCAGATCCACGATCACACATGAGGGAGCAGAACTAAAGACCTTCCGTCTCATGCGCGACTGCTTAACATCTAGATCACTGAGTCGGCACTCAACGATGTTAATATCTAATTACAATCAATCCATGGTCTTGCGCAACATTTTGTTCATTGTCTGAGATGGATAGCTGTCTAAAATCCAACACGAATAGGACTCCATTGGTCACGGCCTCTCAGTAGAACTCCAGGGTTTACATCTTGAAGTTAGTCTCCAGTGGAGTCCAATCTGTGTTGGATGTGAGACAGTTATCCACCCTAGATAATGGATTACAAATGTATTTTCTAAATTTCTAAAAACGAACTGAATAATATTATCATATAATTTAAATAGTTTTAAACTGAACTTAACAGAAGAAAAAGCAAATACACATGAATTCAGTTTTAATACCCTAGTACCAGGATATACTCTCTCTGTTTTTATATGAAAACGCTTCATTTAGTACGCTTTTTACATGGTATAAGTTGGAATCAATAGTAATATATATATGTATGTAAAATGAATGAAATATTATTTTGATCTAATTAACAGACTAGTAAAATACCCATAACATTCTATAACATGGTTAAAATTAAAAGTTATGCATTTATTTATGTATTTATTAATATATAGTGACTTACATTCTGATATCCCTGCCTAACACCCTACCCCCAGTAAAACAAAATTATTATTTGTTAACTTATACTAATGATATAATAAATAAATTCTTTTCCGTTCAAATAATTCTTTATAACGATTAGAATGTATAGAAAAGGTTAAAAGACTATACAGCATAGATAAGATTCCAAGAAGGATTTCGTTTTTTTTGTATATATATAAATAAAATGAAAACTTCAACCATTTATTATTCATCAGAAGAGGTTTTGGAGAGATTTCAGTATTTTCATAGTTGAATTCATGAGTCAATTGAAGCTAGACCACCATGGAAAACCTGGAAGCATTGGACGGCCGTTTCGTCCTATTATGAGACTCCTCAGCAGTGCGCATCCACGATCCCGCCTCGCGAGATTCGAACCCGGGACCTAACTTTATTATTATTTAAAAGAGTTTAGATATTCTCATTATTATTATTTAGGATTAAATTGCATCAATCGTTATTAGAAATATGTATTAGTTAAGCAAATCCTTGAACATTGATGAATAATAAATAGTAGAAGAATTTGAAAAGCTCATTTCAATTGAATTGAGATTCGTTATGCTCTATTGAACAAGTTGATAACTATTATGCTATAGTAGTTTAATGGGAAATGCATTAGAGTTTATGAGTAATTCGGTATTAGGCTTAAAGTCTCAGTGTGAACATTATCATTGAGATACAAAAAAAAATTAGGAGGAAAAGAACAGCTTGGATTTTAATGTTCACGTTTTATCAACAACAAAAAATATGAGTAAACTTCAACACAGTTAATGTTCAATGCATACAACGTGTGATGGTGGAAGAAAGTAGAACAATACCATCATCGTTGTAAAAATATTCAACGAATGGTAGAAGTATACTCTTACTACTTCTACCACTATGGGATTTGAATCGACAACTTCATCTCTGTGTTAATGTGGTACGGCAACTCGAACTGATGTACGTACGTACGAAGTTCTACGTTATGACTGACTGACTTTTTTAAATTAAAAGATAAAGTGTTACATAAATTATTAGCCAAGATGTTATCCATAGTACAGTTTATGACAATGTCAAGAAAAATATCACTCTATATAAACATCGGTAGTGCAAAAGCGACCTGAAATGTTGTGTGGTATCAATAACTACTAGACAGCTGATTTTGTTGGATGTTTGAATCTTCTATGTATAATAGGAATATTTTTTTTAAAAAAAATAATTCACATAAAACGCTTTTCGTAAACCGTAAATCCATTTTATATAATTAGAAAATAATTCATGTTACAATTATGTTATGTAATTAAACAACAGAGAAAGCCTTAAGTTTCATCTTCATTAATAAAGTGTTTTTAATTCCCCTAGAAATATCCTCAGAACCTACCCACCCGTATATACATTCTACGTCTTCTAGATTTCGTAATTAACACCCCTACCTATGCTTGTGGACAGATATCTTAAGTCTTGCAAACTCTTGGCAGGTGTTGTCTTATCAGATACTAACCATCCGCTTCATTCATATCTTTCTCCTTGTATATCTTCTGGTAGAACGAGACGTAAATACATTAAAATCCATACACGCAAACAAGTCTATAAAAGTTCTGTAATACCTTACCTAGCAAATTTACTTTGTGACGAACAGGCTGTTAGAGTTGACCTATTAAATAACCTGTACTCTTAAGCATGTCTCAAATTCGATAATTTGTATAAACTCAGTTGTTTTTTTCTTAAAACGTTTTTTAATTCGTTTTCTGTTTTTTTTTGTTTTTTTGGTAAAAAACTTGTTGAAATAACTCATACTGAGAATTCTATATTGTACCAGATTATAATATTGAATTAAGCGATTAATAATAAAAAAAATCAGTGAATAGAGCTCCCATAACAGTGGTTATATACACGTGATCATTTGAGAGGATTTCGAGGGGAAGAATGGACTCTACCGACCTTCAGTCGCACCAAGGTATTTAGAGAAGTAAAATTACTCACTACCCAAATTAATACTTCATATACAGTAACAATATTTCAATGATAATACGAAATAGTAAGGATTATATGTTATCATACTTCATAATCAGTTAGATGATATTCTTATTATTTATTATCATCATTATTATTTACTACCTTAATCAGATAACAGGTATTTTTTTATGTGAGGTAAAAGATTTAGTACCGTGAGGTAAAAGATTTAGTACCGTAGATCAATGGAGTTGAAATTAAACATGAACAAGATAAGAGACCATATATATATATATATATATATATATATATAGTCGGTAACTTGCTAAACGGGTGTGATGTCTGCATGATGATTATTAAGAGTTTGGAAACATTCTCGTGTCACTAGTCAAGACTGAAATTTAATCAGTCCACGAAGGCATATATAATAAAATGGTTGTATTCAGACATTATGCACAGGATTCATATGACCAAATAAAGTTTAATCAAATGAAATTCTGAATATATCAAACAATGGAATACTGTTAATGATATAGAAGTTTATGGACTCGATCTTTTGTGAGATGATGTATGTGAACTTCTACATAGTAAACAATGAAACAAAGCTGTTACTCATTATTCTCTAGTTTTTCATGGTTCTACAGATGATGTGAGTTAATTAAAATTATTTGCACAAAGCTATTATCATTGAAATACTGTTACTGTATATGAAGTATTGTTTGGGTAATGAGTAATTTTACTTCTCTAAATACCTTGGTGTGACCGAAGGTCGGTAGAGTCTACTCTTCCCCTCGAAATCCTCTCAAATGATCACGTGTATATGGCACTGCTACGGGAGCTCTACTCACTGATTTTTCGCGGTGGGGGTGTTATTTACGAAATCTAGAGGACGTAAAATGAATGTACGGGTTGGTAGGTTCTGTTTAATCCAATAGCATACCTCGTATGTTATCTCTCAATTTGTGCTTAGCGTTGTGATGATATACAAACTCATGCAAGCGTTGTCTGTACTCGTTCAGCCTACCACAGTACTTTTCACTTCAACCTCCAACACATTATTCAATATATTCAAAGACTAAATCTAAAATGATTTTACATTTAAATTTAAGCATTTAGTCAAATTCCAAACAAAGTTTTCTACATCACAAACCAACAATGCCAAAAAGATTAGTAGAATATTTTCAAAAAAAAAAGATTCAAAGCCTAATAATGAGTTTTGAAAAAAAACTACTAATTTCTTTTAGAAAAATTAGAGTGTAAAAAGTTTCTCCTTTTTCCTCAACAATAAACTAAGATGATTAAAAAAAAATGCCCCAGGGATTTTTTTTAAACGTTTCCTAATAATACTACTAACTAATCAATAAGATGAAATTCAAGTGTTTACAAACTAATAAAACGTTTATTTGAGATTAATTATTTTATGTCATATTATTAAAATATATAACTCTTCTAGAAAAGGATTGAAAGACTAATATTTGAATGAAGAATATTCTTTTGATCAATTCTCTTCAGGTTCTACAATTATGTATCCAAATTAATGCGGCTAGTGAAATATTAACTCAGAGATTACGCAGAACAATCGAAAAACCCTTCAAAGCTGGTGAACTAAGTTTAATGTTTTCTACGCGCCCAATGGTGACACCGAGACCAAAAGATGAATTACCTAGAATGACCACCTCATTTTGTATTCATTAGTTCGACTGCTCCTGTGGAGCAAGTTATATCGATCGAAGTTCTATGGATTTACATTTTTGTGTTCACGAACACCTCCCAGCGTGGCCAAACAAAGGTTTAGTGAAGAAAGTAAACAACTCGATATTGGCCCATTTAGTACAAACTGGTTATAGTGCCAGTATAAACCAATCCTTTTCAATTATTTATAGGGTCAGTAATTTTTTGCCAACGCTTGTCAGGTTTAAAGTCCTTCAAACGGCTGAGACAGTAGCCATCCGCATGAAGAAACCGGAGCTATGGGTACAAAAGAAATATCTCCAACCCCTCCTCCTCTCCTGGCCAACCACAAGGCCAAATAATCAATAGTAATCTTAGCTATTGGATGACCCAATTTGACTAATGTACTTACGACCTTTCGTAGTCAAATGTAATTGTTTCGCTTATCTTTATTCACAAATCTTTGTATTATTATTATTATTATTATTATTATTATTATTGGTTAAATATCATTATTAATCCCCCCTAGACATAATTCATTCACATCGCATTGATCCCTCCTTATTACGTCTCACTAATTTTTCATACAATTTAATCTTCCACTTGATCGAATTGTAATTGCACTATCATACCTCTCTCACCCTATCTGATCCATACTTATTCTGATCACAGATCTTAACATTTTCACTTAACATATATGCAGATTCAAGTTAACATTCTATATGAGTCATATCAACATTAACAATTTTATTCTATTTTGTTTGACAATCCTAAATTTACATGCTGTAAACGATGTACTTTGCCTTTAACCTGGCCATTTTTTCGGATTATTAATTTGGATATATAATTGTAGAACCTGAAGAGAATTAATCGAATAGAATATTCTTCGTCCAAATATTAGTCTTTTAATATGATGGGGATCTTCAAACGATTAAAAAGAAAATTATTTAGTATTTTTAAATAAAAGTTTATCAATATCAGAAGGGGTTTTTGTGGATATTATAGTAGTTTTAATAGTCGAGATCGTGAGTCAATTAAAGCTAGAACACCATGGAAAACCTGGAAGCACTGGATGGCCGTTTCTCTCTGTTGTGGGACTCCTCAGTGCTTCCAGGTTTTCTATGGTGCTCAAGCTTCAATCGACTCATAATTTTAACTATATGAAGAATATATGTTGATATCAGGTAACAGTTTTATTAAAAAATGTTCTGTTTTTAATCAACAATTACAATGATGTTATTATTAAATGGATAATCTAGAAATGTCAAATTTCAATAAAGTGGTCTAGTAAATCTTTGATTCGATTTACATTTTGTTTTTCCATGAAGAAATATTATTTAACAAGATTGTTAGAAAACAAGACTGTCAACTGAGGTAGTTGATTAATATGTACGTATGTATAGTAGTGAAACAAAATGATATACATGTATTAATATAACGAGATCGCTAAGCAATGTTTATTAGGAAGTAGATCGTGTTGTCATCTTTTTCATAGAGTAGCATTCTCTTAACTGAATGGTTTTATCGTGAAGCTTTCATTGTTCTTTTGGATAAACTTTAGCTACAAGTTTTCTCTTAATTACTTTACTGGTCATATTATTTAACATGATCTTTATTGTAACCCACTTTGATTTTAACTCTCAATGCTATATGACTGTCTATAAATGTCCATCACTGAAACAGTATTCAATGTGAATGGACGTGACAATCTGACGGAATGAGTTAAATCCTTCACACTTTAGGGTTTAGTTTTGATTTGAGATGGTAATCATTAGTTCAGGAAATTCATTAGGTACCTTATTCAATAATGTTTATAAAATACAAACTATCCAATTATTGCAATAGGACAATACTAAAAACTTTAATTTTGTCGAGTTTTTTTAAATAGAATCACATTTTTAATTTCTAGTGAATAAAAGTTCATTAACTTCCGACTTATCGGTATAATTATGTCACACACTGTTTAAGCTAATTGATTCAGGTTACTTTTGAAAAATGGAAAGGGAAAAGAAGTACACTAAACTTATGGCTTTGGTAACCTACTGTCAGTTAGTATAATTTTTATAGTAATCTTTGAAATCATCTAGATATAATCACTAAAGAAATATGAGAATTTCAACTTTCTTATATGGGAATAATATAGATAGGTTTCTTTTACTATTCAGATTATGTTTTGTATTGAAAGAAAAACAATTCCACTTAACGACTAAAAGACCATAATATTTTTATTTCTAAGTAGATAATCAAGCATTCCACTTCTTGTTCCTGCTACATACTACTTATATCTGTCTACATAACTAGCGCACACCACATTCAAACTGATCATGAGTATCCAACCATATGTTATGATGATCACATGGGCCAAAAAGCAGGTAGTCAGTATCTACAAACATGTCTCAGACCAACTTCATGGACTGATGATAAACTTTTTTGGTTGCCTTTAACTTACTTCCAGCCAAGAAACTGTTCCCTCAAGTAGCGATCCAATTGCATTGAGTTCCAACAATTAAACATACTATAACAAGTAAGCTATCATTTCTCAAATGTTTCTTCTATTTTTTCTATTCAGTAGGAAAAGCAGCAGTCAGATATGAAAAACAACATACTTTCTGTACACATCGGATTTTCATTTTCCCAGGAATGGCATAAATCACTGTAGCCTACCTCTAACTTTGAACTGAAGTTAATGTAGCTGAATGACAGTAAAGTTATTATAAAGCTGAAGAGTACTGTCACTGCTCAAAAAATATTTAGTGATGTTTTAAATCATTTGCAACAAGCTTGATAATAGCGAATACATAGTATTACGGATTCACTAAGGCACTAGAAACCAAAGAGTAATGAAGAGCTGCATTATTTTAGTCTAAAACAATTAGCTGAACCACGACCTTAGCTAGCGATAATTCCATTACCTTCAGGTCTTGGAACGAGTGCATCATATTCGGATAACCGAGTTGAAACTTTGCACCCTATACCATTTCGTGAAATTTCATGACCATTAGACAAAGATGACAAAGCTGGAACTAGAATGAAACAACCATCAAATGCTCCTTATCTTTCAGTGGTTTTTAAGCTGAATACACTGCATGATTTAAGTTATTTTCAGCTGATTTTACTTACTTACTTACCTTCGCCTGTTACTCCCAATGGAGCATAGGCCCCCGACCAGCTTTCTCCAATCCATTCTGTCCTGGGCCTTCTTTTCTAGTTCTATCCAGTTCTTGTTCATTCTTCTCACGTCTGTCTCTATTTCTCGGCGTAATGTGTTCTTTGGTCTTCCTCTTCTCCTTTGACCTTCAGGATTCCATGTGAGGGCTTGTCTTGTGACGCAATTAGGTGATTTCCTCAAGGTGTGCCCAATCCACTTTCAGCGCTTCTTCCTGATTTCTTCCTCTGCTGGAATCTGGTTTGTTGTCTTCCACAGTAACTTGTTGCTGATAGTGTCTGGCCATCTGATCCGAAGTATCTTGCGTAGACAGCTGTTAATAAACACTTGTATCTTCTGGATAATGGCTTTCGTAGTTCTCCACGTCTCCGCCCCATACAGTAGGACTGTCTTGACATTTGTATTGAAAATTCTAACCTTGGTGTTGGTTGACAATTGTTTTGAGCTCCAGATGTTTTTCAGTTGTAAATATGCTGCTCTTGCGTTGCCGATCCGTGCCCTCACATCTGCATCTGATCCACCGTGTTCATCAATGATGCTGCCCAGATATGTAAAGGTTTCCACATCCTCTAAAGCTTCTCCGTCAAGTGTAATGTGATCGGTGCATATTGTATTGTATCGGAGAGTCTTGCTTTTCTCTTTGTTTATATTGAGACCTACTGCTGCTGAGGCTGCTGCTACACTGGTCGTTTTCTCCTGCATTTGTTGTTGCGTGTGTGATAGAAGAGCCAGATCATCCGCGAAGTCTAAATCGTCAAGCTGCATCCTAGCTGCCCACTGTATCCCGTGCTTCCCTCCAGATGTTGACGTCTTCATGATCCAGTCGATCACCAGGAAAAAGAGAAAGGGTGAGAGTAAGCAACCTTGTCTAACACCGGTCTTTACTTCAAACGAGTCGGTGAGTTGTCCTCCGTGGACGATTTGGCAGTTTAGTCCATCATAGGGGTTCCGTATGATATTGACTATCTTCTCAGGCACGCCGTAATGTCAAAAAAGCCTCCATAGTGTCGTCCTGTCCACGCTATCAAATGCCTTCTCGTAGTCGATGAGTTGATGTAGAGTGATGATTCCATTCGATGATGTTTCCACAATGATACGTACAGTTGCGATTTGATCTGTGCACGATCTATCCTTACGAAATCCAGCTTGTTGATCTCGAAGTTGGGCGTCCACGGAATCCTTCATCCTGTTTAACAATACCTTGTTGAAGACTTTTCCTGGTATTGAGAGAAGAGTGATGCCCCTGTAGTTGTCGCACTTGCTGAGATCGCCTTTCTTTGGTATCTTGATCAGAAGTCCTTTTTTCCAGTTTATTGATACTTGTTCTTCATCCCAAATCTTACTGAAGAGGATGTAGAGTATCTTGGCAGTTGCTGCTACATTCGCTTTCAGTGCCTCTGCCGGGATGTTGTCTGGTCCCGCTGCTTTGCCGCTCTTGATTTGTCTAATGGCCATGCTGATCTCTTCAATTGTTGGTGGGCCAACATTGGTTGCGAGGTCTGTGGGTGCTGCTTCGATGTTGGGTGGGTTCAGTGGAGCTGGTCGATTCAAGAGTTCCTTGAAGTGTTCTACCCACCTGTTTCGTTGTTCTTCAATGTCGGTGATTACTTTGTCTTCCTTGCTTTTCACTGGTCTTTCTGGCTTACGGTAATTTCCAGCAAGTTTCTTTGTCGTATCATACAGTTGTCTCATGTTTCCCTCTCTTGCAGCCTTTACCGCTGTCATCGCTAAACCTTCCACATATTTACGTTTGTCGGTTCTGATGCTCCTCTTCACTTGCTTGTTTGCCTCTGTGTATTCGGCTTGTGCCTTGGCTTTTTCCGCTCTTGTTCTGCTGATATTGATTGCTGCCTTCTTGTTCCTCCTTCCTTCAATTTTATCCGGTGTACCAACAGTGATCCATTCCTTGTGATGGTGCTTCTTTTGGCCCAGAACCTCTTGACATGTTGAAACGATTGCCTCCTTCAGCTGATTTTGTTCAACGAATTTTCAATGTACATCATATCACAATCCATACCAGTTTTGCACACGTGATGACCTTTTCTGAATTAATCCTTCTAGACATGGCACTGTAATGTTGACACTACACCAGAATTACGAGATTTTTGTATCATTATGAAGCGTTTACTTCTGTAGTTTTTCCAATAAATACTTGTCAAATATTAAAATCCTGCGTCAAAAATTTTAGTCGATTACGTGCATCTGTCTCATATTGAAGTCGTGAAAAACAATGACTTAAAGATTTATCCATGAATCATCAACAGGACAACTGCCTTACCAATTGTATATAAATACCTACACTCGAGTCCATGTATTATCATTAACGTGTGAACAAATATATTTGTTACTCATAAATGTGATTGATATTATAGTGATAAAATACGATTATAACAGTAAATCTTCATTTATATTCGTGACTCAATGAAGAATATTCTTTTTCATAAGTAAACAATCAAATCACAAAGCGATTGAAATCAGTGCTAAAAATCACAAAAAATAGTCTTATTTATTGTATTACTTATAATACAAATAAGTAGTTCATTAATATTATATAATATATACGTATGTAGACTCGACATGAAAATGAGTTTTTGTAAAAAAACAAAAAACCCACCTATAACCATTATTAACTTCATAAATATCACTCCCACTATTCAACATGGAACATATCGTTGAAATATTTCACTAAAGATCACAAATTATTTTGAAACTGACTAATTACATACCTACAAGATTACTGAACTGACAGATTTAACAGTTCATTAACTACTTAATAAATAATAATTAAGATTAACTTTAGATTCCAATGTTTAGAAAGACTTTGACATTGTAATAATGAGTTATATACTTCACCCCCATGGTGGATTCTAGTTCGATATCAGTTAGTAGCAATCGATAAAAAATTCACCTGATTTCGATGTGATTCATGTCGTCTATCATATTGGACGTTGTAATAACACGGTAGGAACATCTAAGATTACACTGCGGAATGAAGCATATTGAGTGCTCATAGTAGGAATCATGAGTATCCTCATTGTTTTTGCTTAAGAGTTCTGATTGATGCTAATCATACATTTCCTTCAAGTAATCATCACCAGATATACGAATCATCGCTATAAAATTTCAGGTATAAAATAATGCACAGTGGCAAATTTTTAAACACCAATGAGTAGCTAATCTTGTATTATTTGCTTGAATATTCCCATTCAAGTTTTGGACTGAAACTGATCAGTCTCTTTTGCACAAGCTAGTAGCCATCGTTGTCATTGCTATTATTGACGGATGTATAATATGTGGATAACACGATGGCGCTTAAGATGAATGGTAGTGAGTTCGAGTCCCAGGATGGACATCAACTGTGGGGTGTAGATGAATCTGGCTGACTAGTCCCAAATAGGAAGAAACGCGCCATCGTGAATTTCACTACTTGACATTATTCATCTCTACTTACCTTTAAATGGTAATTTTCCTAAACTTCTAATATTTTGTTTTCACACACTCTACATATCAATGAGCTCTCTACCTTTCAAACCTTCAATTAATAGAATAGAGGAAAAGACAAATAGTTGCAAGTACTACATACTTTTAATTTATGACTCATATAATGTGATCTATAAGACCATAACACCTATTCTATGTTATGCTCATCCTAACCTCCATCATGTCTATTTATTTTACAATTCATTAATGTCTATTCATTAGCGAATTGACCTATTTTATTTCATATCTAATGACTTATAATTATCACTACAATATTTGACACTAATTGATTGTGTCCTTCAATTTTGAATATGATATTTGTCAATTATATAACAATTTCAGAACAATATAATGAAACTATAATACGTATAGAAGCCCAGTATATTTAAAATAATGTGACCACACACATTTACATTTATATATAAAATATAAAGATCAAACCAGACAAATCAAAAGATACAAAATACATAATTAATAAAGAAAAACACTATATATCATTATTATTCTGGATAACAAATCAATATTACTATTGTAGGTTTAGTGTAAGTACAAATTGTTTCTTGAACATATAAAAGATAAGGGGGTTTTTTGTGGAGATTTTTAGTAATTTTTTATATATAGTTGAAATCATGAGTCAATTAAAACTAGACCACCACTGAAAACCTGGAAGCACTGGACGGCCGTTTCGTCCTATTTTAGGACTCCTCAGTAGTGCGCATCCATGGTCCAACCTCGCGAGATTCGAACCCAGGACCTACCAGTCTCGAGCGAGAGCACGGTGTTAATGTCTAACTTCAACTAATCCACGAAGTTGAACAACCATTTCACCAATGTCTTCAGTGAGTTGATATCTCCCAACAGACTTCGTCTGTGGCGGGATCATGGATGTGCACTGACGAGGAGTCCCACAATAGGACGAAACGGTCGTCCAGTGCTTCCAGGTTTTCAGTGGTGGTCTACCTTCAATTGACTCATGATTTCAACTATACATAAAGAATAGTTTGAATTATTGTATAGCTAAGACTTTAAGAGACCTAAATATACGCCTTAAACAATTTTATATAATAAGAAGAGGTTTTGTGGAGAGATTAATAATTTTATAATTGAGTTCATGAGTCAATTGGAGCTAGACAACCATGAGAAATCTGGAAGCACTGGGACTTTTCATTAGTGCGCATCTATTTTCCTGCCTCGCGAGATTCGAACCTAGGACCTATCAGTCTTGCTAGTCATGGAAAAAAAGATATATATTTGTCGTTATTAAATAATAATTAATTTTTAAAATAAAAAGTTTATATTTATTATGTAAGATGATCCTTTTATAGAAAATATTAAAAGTTTAATTCATTCGCTAAAACTTGTAAGCATTATTACATAATTCTATTTAATTGTTTAACTTTTTTCAATGTTCACTGTTCAGGGTTCAATTAAAACACCAACACATCTGTTTTAAATAAAGTTATATATATATATATATATATATATATATATATATATATGTATAATAAATCCATGTGTTCAGCGCCAGTATTAACATTTACAAAACACTCTAACGTTTTCAATCTATTAGATTCTTTGATAGATCGATAATTCTCTTTCTTTCACGATTATTCCCAATTGAACAAAAAGAAAAACAGGAAGAAAAAAAAGAAACAAATATACCAGGTGAATACGATTTTTTTTTTCTTTAATGATGCCTAAACTTAATGTATTCTAGAGGTGTAGATTACTTGTAAAAGAAAAAAAAAGATAAAAGAAAATTGATGTCACACATATGTTTTGTACATTATACCTTAAAATATAAATTTTTACAAACAGGTGCATTGAGAGAGTGAAAGAGAGTAAGATTTTTTGATATTTTTTAATTATTTCCTTGTTTAATTAAAAGAAATGAATAGAAGTGCACATACACACAACGATACATACATACATACATACACATATAAATAGTTACATAATCATGTAAACCAATTGTACATATTATGTAATTGCAAAAGTATATTTCGATTATTTGAAATTATATATACAATTACATTTTATAATAGTTTAATTCAATATTGTCATTTTTAAGCAATAAAATGTCACCTATGAAAGATTAGATGAAGTTAAAAGCATGTCAATTTATGAGTGTTTAATTTAATTAATGAAGTGATTGTATTCATGGAGATATCATCAACACCAGAGTCTTTTTGAACAGTTTAGTATCTTTGTTGTGTAATAATATTAATGTAATCTGAAGGGGTTTTGTGGAGATTTCAGTATTTTCATAGTTGAAATCATGAGTCAATTAAAGCTAGACCACCACTGAAAACCTGGAAGCACTGTACGGCCGTTTCGTCCTATTATGGGACTCCTCAGCAGTGTGCATCCACGATCCCACCTCGCGACATTCGAACTCAAGACCTACCGGTCTCGAGCCAGAGCACTTAACCGATATACCACTGAGCCGGCATCCAACGGTGTTAATGTCTAACTTCAACTGATTCATGATTTCAACTATAAAAATACTGAAATCTCCACAAAACCCCGATAAGTACTGGGTTCAAATCTCGCGAGGCGGGATCGTGGATGCGCACTGCTGAGGAGTTCCATGATAGGACGAAGCGGCCGCCAAGTGTTTCCAGGTATTTGATGGTGGTCCAGCTTCAACTGACTCATGATTTCAACTATGAAAATATTAATGTAATTTACTTATCAAGTACCTGTTCAAGTACCCAAATTTGAACTTCATAGGTTGTGTGAGATTCACCGATATCAACATACTATCCGAAAGCTATGTAGGTATAGAAGGACTCGAATTTGCAACCTACCAACTGGATACTGTGATAGCTAAGAAAATACGTTATCAATAAGTTCCGCTATCATACTAGACAAAACATGAAAAATACTAGAAAAAGAAACTTTTTCTTATGAATATTCATGTAATGCTTGAGTAAACAGACCACACATAGCTAACTAGATAAGCTCTACTCTACGGTTTAAATACTTAGATGACTTAATTCGTCTAAACTAATTTATGTACCCTACGTATCTGTGATTGATTGATCAAAATTATTTATATGTTCTAAAATGAACGTATTTTTGGCAGATTTATACAAATTAGATAAGGTCATAATGTTTAACTGCTATTCGACAGTTCATTAATACTAATACTAATAATAATGATAATACTCGCTATATTCAATACATACTTGACTACTGGAAAAGGTTGTCAAAATCAGATTTCCGATATTCCAAAAATAATTATAATCATTTGACTCGTGAATATTCAAAATATATGCATAAAATGTTTCTTAACAGTGACTAGCTACCACTTACATTTATCTATGATTGTTTATAATCAGTCTTGGTCACATGATACCTCTTTAGACCTCCGAATATATATTGGATATATGTATTTTATATTAATCCTCTCTTGTTTTTTCAAGGGATAGAAGAGGACGAAAATATACAAACTGACGTTGTGGCACTTGTTCCATTTGTCAGTAATTAAGTATCCGACAAGTTGTAAATATTTTATAAAAGCCTGTAAGTAAACGTGATTGACAGATATTAATTAATTCAAAGAATCCTAAAAATAAGTAAGGTTTTGACAGTAGACATATGTTTAGAGTAAAGGTAAATCAGACACTTGAGTAGACTGCCATGTTATTTGACCTTTTTTTAAAAACCCAAAACTAGAATTTATTATATTGGCTAGCATTACTTCAGTTAACCCGATTGCTTTGTAAAACAGTAATTAGTGTCAAATTTATATTGCAAGCAATATAGAACACTTAAGCTTTGAACATCAATGTTATTATTTCTGACAGTGGTATTGTGGTACGCAAGTTTAAATGACATGAAAAACATCAGTTTCCCCGAGATTCCGGATAAAAAACATGTTGATAATTGTCAATTAACAAGACACCTAAATGTACAAAGTTTTCGTCCAATCGCCTACGATCATCGAGAACGGACCAGATACCATTTAAAATAGATATTGACTTTTAGAAATTTTAATAAAGATATTAATTAGCATGCTAATTTTAAAAAGCCCCCAAATGCTCTGGTACGGCCGAGAGTGGGAAGAGTCCGCTCTACCTCTCACATTACCATGCGTATATAACCTCTACCAGGGAAGTCCTACTCATTACCTTCTCGTGAAATTACTATTGTTTATGAAATTGAGAGGACAGAAAGCGAATGTCTGGCGCTTTACTCATGTTGGTGGTCACGGAGGGTCCACCTGAGGGAGTTGGAAAACTCTGATTCCAAACCAATGGTGCACTTGGGCTACAGTATCTTGAGGGAACAAATGGCGTATGAATCAATCATTGGTCATCGACTACCATGGGAGTGCATCTCCTCACGATGCTCCACTGCCTTGTGGATCAGTTCTTTAGGTCAAAGGCTCTGGATGTGGCCCCTTAAGAAAATCACCTGCTTCAGTTTAGGCACCTGAGCAGTATCACAGCCCTCACACAAAATTAATGAGATTTGTGTGGCGCATATATATCTGGTTCCCCTTTGTACCAATATTTATGCGTTTAAATAAAATAATAAAATAATTTAAAAAATCATGACTAAAAGCCGAAGACTTTCTAAACTAGGTTACACTTAAAAGTAATCACCAACACACACACATACATACTCATATAACAGTTTTATCTTAAAAATTTGTCGAAAAATATCACTATTTACGCTGTGTACATTATGGTTAATATTAACAAATACTTTAAAATAACATATTAAAAAAACGGAATTTCATCGCACAGCACAAATGAATAATGACTAGGATTTCCTCTCAACACTAAGCTACCTTTTATCTCATTGAACTACTTACATATCAGAGACTAACATCTGGCTTGTTTTAATCTGTGAACAATTATTATTTTAAAAAAGACACCAATTTATATCAATATATACTGAAAATAGATGGATAATTTAAAGTGATTGTTTGAATAGCAATGAAGTAAAATTATGTAGACTAAGTTGAACTATTAATGAAAATTGGAGACATACTACGTCAACTAACAGTTTGAAATGTTCATATCTAATTAAACTAGTCCAAATACACATGCATTTAATGATGTATATACATATATATCTTATATCCCAATAAGTAGAAAAATTATATTTCTGATATTTCGTGACTTAATGTAACCAACTTCATCAAAGCAAATAAATAACTGAATTGAATTAACACATGTTTAAATAATACAGATGGGAGCAGTGGTTGACATCAAGTCACGAAACGTCAGAAATATAATTTTTCTACTGATTGGGATATTACAAATATATATATATAATAACTTTCTACCCAATGCTTAATTCATTTGGAACTATCAAGTTCAACATTGGCATTGATACCTATAAACATATACATTTAATTTATTATAAAATCAAGTTCAAAAATAACATATACCAAAGATGAAAACACATACATGTTCTTCAAATGTTTGCATGAAAATTGAAGTAGTTAAGACTATCTATCGACTTAGACAGAAGTAAAAATTTACTATTATTAATATTTAACACTCCTCATATTACAGAAAAATTACATACGCCTGTTACTCCCAATGGAGCATAGGCCGACGACCAGCATTCTCCAACCCACTCTGTCCTCGGCCTTTCTTTCTAGTTCCATCCAACTTTTGTTCATTCTTCTCATTTCTGTCTCTATTTCTCGGCGTAATGTGTTCTTTGGTCTTCCTCTTCTCCTTTGGCATTCAGGATCACATGTGAGGGCTTGCCTTGTGACGCAGTTGGGTGATTTCCTCAATATGTTTCCTATACACTTCCAGAACTTCTTCCTGATTTTTTCCTCCTCTGAAGTCTGGTTTGTTCTCTCCCACAGTAGCTTGTTGCTGATAGTGTCTGGCCAACGAATCCGAAGTATCTTGCATAGACAACTGTTGATATATACCTTTATCTTCCGGATGATGGTTTTCGTAGTCCTCCACGACTCCGCCCCATACAGTAGGACTGTCTTGACATTTGTATTGAAAATTCTGATCTTGGTGTTGGTTGACAATTGTTTTGAGTTCCAGATGTTCTTCAGTTGTAAATATGCTGCTCTCGCTTTGCCGATTTACGCCTTCACATCTGCATCAGATCCGCTATGTTCATCGACGATGCTGCCCAGATATGTAAAGGTTTTCACATCCTCCAAAGCGTCTTTGTCAAGTGTAATTCGATTGGTACATGCTGTATTGTATCGGAGAGTCTTGATTTTTGCTTAGTTTATATTGAGACCTGCTGCTGCTATACTGGCCGGCGAGCATACCACGTTGAAAGCACCGGTTCTCGTCTGATCACCGCAGTCAAGCAACATTGGGCCCGGTCAAATTATATGATATTAATACTAATTTTAGACGATTTAGTTAAAATTTCAAATGTCAATATTTCTATCTTCAATCAATTTGTGACATAACTCGACGTTTTCCAGTGTCATTGATAGATAATTAACCTACTTCAAATATGATTGAACTACACAGATCATAGACTCTCATTAAAACATCAGGAATTCACCTTAAGGCCATTAGTTGACACACATATGATTAATTTCTTTTTGATATGTATGAAGATTAATTGAACTTGAAATTGAATGATAACTGTATTAAAAGTAAGCTTACAAGATTAGACTAGATAATTTTCTGTTTCTACTTATTTCCAGCAAAAAAAAAAAAACACAACGAATTAGATCAGTGGAATAACTTTTTTTAGATGTAACTAAATAAATCCTAATTTTAATCGAACAAAACAGTATAGATGAGATGACTGATGAATCAAAGCAATACATTATAGTAAGTGATTACTAAGATAAATTAGTTCCTCAAAGTATTTACTATTTTCGTGGAATTTAAAATTTCAAATTCCACTGAAATAAATAAATTGAATGGCACTTAAATTTACAAATGGGTGTAGATTATTGCAACATGATATTAAAGATTACACAACTTGATTCATCATCGAATAGTGAGTAGTGTCACATTTCTCTGGTCCTCTGGTGATGATTGAATTTTCGTCTAAGTGACTTAGCATAGTGTATGTACACTGTGTCTAGATGATAGGTAGTTAGAGATAATCAGCAAGGAAACTTAGACCTCGGTTTCATGTTATTTAGCACTCTCCACCAAGTCGTATCTGCAATATTAAGGGAGTTAATGGTTCCTGTGGGGTTTGAATCCACATCACACAGATTCACAGTCTGAGACGTTACCGCTGTGTTATTTGAGCTATGAATGACCTCTTGTGGCACTGAAATATTTATGGTCAATTAGTCACTGAGTAGTGACGAATTTCATGTTCCTGTAGTCCTTCTGATAATGACAAAATTCTTCTATTTTTTTTCGCAAAAAGGTCACTATTCTAAGTTATATCACCCTTTCTATAGTGTCATTTTATAAAGATCTTCATTTATATGACTTTACATTAACTAGTAGTCCTGAAAAATAAATAAAAAAAACTTACATACAAACACATAAAATCTCCTAATAATAAGAGTAACAAAACATTATTATTAAAGAGGGTTTAGAAAGGTATTAGTTTCGAGTCTTAATGTGAACATCAATAGTGAAATCCAGATATATCTAACGGAAGTAAAAATAGGAGTAAAATGCTTGTCTTGGTTTCCATTGCTAGCTACAATTCATCTATTTTGACAAAGCAGTTCTGCAGATTTAAAAATATATTTTAAAAGATATCCAGTATTAAAGATTATGGAAACCCTATTTCCAAATTTTTTTTAAAATAGCATATACATCATTATAATTTATATTCTGAAAATTACTCAATGTTTAAGACCAGATAGAATTTTTAAAATAAATGGTAACCTGATGAAACACTGGGAATTTCAAAATTCAATCTTATGACGGTTCAAACACTTTGCCAAAAGTAATTTCATTATGGCTAACAGAGAAACGTATGTGTTATGGTGAACAATGTTCGAAACTAGTATTGATACGCGAACCTTTTATACCCTAGACTCATAACCAGCTGCTGAATGAGAAGACTAAGAGTAGAGAAGAAGGTTTATTGGGACAGACAGGTTCACATTCATCAGCACTCATTTATATGTATAAATACATATATATTCCCACCTAGACAAAAAAAGTCTCAGTCAATAACATACACTTGTCATTACGAAATTTTTGATTGACCCACTGTATCAGTATGATTGTACTCTTATCAGATAAATGTATAGATTTATGTCTATCATCGGGGCTCGAATACAATGTTTAAGGAAACAAAGTTATTCATTAAATTAATGGTTCACTTATCCTCTAATAATTATTCTATTAGATAAGAAATTTGTTATCCCTCTATATCTGTCTATGTGTGTTGAAGTTTATTCAACATTTGTGTCAGCTATAATAATTATATATCACTATTTGTGAGTATGCCCAAAATATCCCAATTTTATGGTTTACATCATCGAGAAACTAGAAGTACTGAACAACTAAGCTATAAATTTACCAATCCCCACACACCCCTATATTATTGATCATAACGTCATAACTGATGACTAACTTCATGAGATAATTCCTGAAGTTTTAGCAAGAAGCCGTGACCAATAGTGTTCAAACATGTAGAATGTGAGTCAATTATGCATAAATAAGATTAGAACTCTGTTACATAATATTGCTAGTTAACTGAAGTTGTAAATATATACTGACTCAGTGATCCAAATTCTAAATTCTTGTAACGAGATCTGCAACTTTCAGGTTTGATCTACAGTAAAGTTTTGAATGAGCCTTATTGAGGAGTCCCATTCTAGAATGAAACAGCTGATTAATTCTTTCTGGTTTTCAATGGTTGTCATTCCGTAATATAAATCATAAAATTCAACAATCTGCACAAATCCCATACACTAAAACTACAATATACAAAATTCACTGGTAATCAATGCAGTAAAAGGTGATAGCTATACCTAATAATAGGGACATATTAATTATACCATATTTTTATGTTATTAGTATTCAATAACAATCGAGCTATTGTGTGTCTACGCGTGTTTCTCTTTTCAAAAGGAAATAAATAAAGTTTCTAACATATTTTCTCACACAATGATACGATGTTATGTTAATTGTATCATAGAATTCAGGTCAATATCCATTGACATTTGAATAGAAGAGAAAGGTGAATTTCATGTGTATACAGCTAACATTTATCCTATTCATTCATTATTTTCTTATTAGCAAAAGTGACTATGTAGCCGTTTTTTAGAAATTATTATGAACAAGCACTTTATTTTTTTAAAAAGAACTACCTCGTTTTTATCTTCAGATCATAACAGAAATGTATCCTAGACATTGTTGGACAGATACATATATATTTGAACGTACTAATACTGAGCCAAAAACAAAAAAAAATACAGAACAGGGTAAATTTTAGTAAATTTCTTATGTAACACTTTACTTCGATCACATGTTCAGTTTCTTGATATTCGTATAGATATCGATCATGTATAGGTAATAAAAAACTCCATAAATAAAGAATGGATGATACATGGCTAGTAGTGAAATCGAAAACACGTTTTTCCTTGCTTAGGGCACGTTAGCTTCAAGTGCTTATATCCTGGAGTTGATATCCACTCCGGGACTCGGACTCAGTGAACCCGGCATGAGCATCAATAATGGGATTCAAGTACATCCAACTGACGAGCCATAAATGGAACAAAACGCGCGTTCTGGATTCCACTGCTAAGCACATTCCGCCTATTCTACATAAATTTGTACCATAATGGCTACATCAAACCAATCCACGCTGGATAAAAATATACCGATTAACACCGATCAAAACTGAGTCAAAATGTCAGCGACGAGATAATCCAAACCATTAACTTAAAACTCGGTACATATATGTATTCTTGACAATAGACATAATCGATATTTACTTAAACTTTCAAATAAGTTACACTTATCTACCAAACTGATAAAGATCAATTTAGACAGATTGTGGCAACAAGCTTTATTCCAAGTAATAATACTACTACAGCCGTGATCGAAGACTTGGTGAGGACAACAAATTCGCTATTCTTTATAAATCACAGTGTTCTTGTAAATTATGAAAATCGTACATTAAATACTTCTTTTGCATATTTTCCGTCAATTGTCAATCACATTCTTCCAACTCTGTTTTTATTCCAATTCCTTTCGGTTCTTTTCAGTTTAATCTTCTCAATCCTCTTTTGACAGGCATTCCACTTCTGACTGGTACCACATACTACTTATATCTGTCAAAATAAGTAGCATACACTACACTACTAATAATAATAGACCGTAAATAGTTGTTTAGTAATTCAGTGTTGAGTTCGAGATCTAGAACAAAAACCCCTCAATATGTACGATGATTCCTGTGAAGGTAAATGTGACAATACTTATACAAGATAAGATGTATACAATGAATTCTTAAATTTACTAGATCAAAGACATGATCATGAATATTGTCTTAACCACTAGTTGATGATAATTTATAACGTGTTTTTGGTGATTCAGAATTATTATTTTTGGTTATCTAATGTTTAAGCAATCTCAACACTTCTGATATCGTAAAAATTAACTAAATCAAAATGTAAAACATTTCTTATCTATGTCTAGCTTCGGCCTGCCCTGATAAACTACACTGTGTACTAAAGGAATGAATAGGAAAAAACCTTGACATACATAATCAAACTAGATTGTTGCATTAGTTTAGGAATTTATTAGTTATCAGTTTGAGAAGAATCAGAAGGTTCCAACTTTATGCTTGCAGCCTGTTCAATAAATGTAATCTACGGTTACCATAGAATGAACGGATTCGTTTTCCCTATAAATCACGCATTCTCCTCATACTTATGCAGTTCACTTTTTGTCACTCACACTCTCCTTCTTTCTGTGTTGATGTGAAGTGTGGCAATCTGGATCAATCGTGACAACCCATTGTACATGTTTGTTTTATAAGCAATATTATTCATAAAAGAAAAAAAACTCAATAATAATGGTAGTAATAAACATAATTAATCTATTGACCCTTGTCTAGTTTAGTTGTATATTCAATGAAACATTAGTACATAAAAGCTAAGAATTTATTTTAACCAAACACAAAGTTAAATGCTAAATTTTAATGATGATTGATCCCAGTTTATAACAACCATCTTATAATAGAACAATAATCAAAACGCATTTATTATCAGTTCTATCCTTCTATACAATGATCGTTAGTTGTTAGTTGAAACAAACAAACAAACAAACAAATAGGTCATCATACCGATGTTGCAAAACAAACAATCTTCTTATAAAGTAACAAGGGCAAATGTATAACTTAAAGGTGAAAGTCAATCAGACAATAATAATAAATTAAAGATATAATTCACTGTACGAAAATGTAACTATAAATGAAACGAAAAGATAGCAAATTACATGCTTGTTTTTAATGTTAGAAATTGAACAAAAAAATCTAATCGAATTATATTAAACAAAATGAATAGAGAAGATCATTGAAATATTTCAGTGGAAGCATAAAGTTAAGACTGAGAAATGGTTTATTCAATCAGAAACAATAGAACATAGATGGCGTTTTACAACAGAGATAAATAATGATTACTAAATTCTACATAGAGGTTTTTATGGGTTAAATAAATCATCTATATTCGAATTTTTCTGATCCTGATAGATAGTTGCTATATCACAATAGTGTGCCAACATATTCCACGAAAACTGTCTTGGAGGTGTATTCAGAACACTTTCCCTATTAACTAGATTATGTCGTTGGTGATTTCGTCTCTTTTGTGAAATACGAAATAACAATGCGAGATTGATATTGAGACAAGGTGAAAATGATAAGAAATGAAACAATGAGGTACGTGATTAATATTACTTTTGAGGACTTCTATAGGTAATTCGAATAATGGGAACGGAAGCAAAACAGTTTAAATACTACATATGAGGGGTATTTTGAGAGAAATGAGATTGATACACCTCGAATTCTGTGGAATAGATTTCTTATTGCCTCATCTCATTTATTTAGTGGACAAACTACAGAAATAAATAGATTATAGATATTTCTACAAAACTGAACAATAAATTGCACATACTTGAAGTTCATCGACATTGTATAGACACGACTCAATGATTTCTTGCCTACTGTTAGCATATTACTCATAAGTAGAGTAATTAATTACATAGTATTTATTTTGCTTCTCGCCATGTACATATGAATGGCTTGTATCAACAACTGATGCTATAACACATACATCAATATGTTCAGTAACGTCAATGCAACTTATCTATTAATTACCATTGGACATCTCAAAGGAAAAAATATCTTCAAAATCTTGAAGCTGAGCTACAAATATTTTTTATCATTACGTAAATTATCTAATTAACCAATCTCATGTAAAACTTAACTTCGGCCGGTTCGCGATACAATATGATATTCACTCAATATTTGTATGGAAAGGTTTAAACTTAAGTGAGCGATGAGTGATAGAAAATCGTTAAAATGAATGGCTAGAATATAGATAGATGTATAGATGATACTCAAGACCGACTGATAACTACTCACAATATTGGATTGTGAACATAAGTCCCTGGGATGAGCTGATTTAATAAAAAGCTGAGTACCACAATGACTTTTTTCAAGCTAATCAACAAAAATACATACAAAATATTAGATACAAAAGTTAATCTAGAGACTGACCAGTTGCAGTTCTAACACATCGATGGGAAGATTCAAACAAACAATACTAAGTGAATTTAAAAGTTAATCTAGTTAGAAGTTTCCTAACATATAGGTAACTGTAGAGGGTGATATTAGAAAAATAAAAAGTACTGAGTGACTATCTCATTGAAGTCGACTGTTACTTCAACTATGCTAACACTTCAAACCCTATTCCCATCGTTGTCAATAATTTCAATAGTTTAGTCAATATATAAACAATGTTATTGTTTCATTATTAATAAGGTTTGAATTATCCAATTTTTGATATTCAGGGCTGAATTTGTATCAGTCTTTGTTGGCATATGTGCATCCTGTGTAGATTGTTTCAATAAAGCCATTAAGAAGATATAGATTGTGGCTAACAGTGAAATTTAGGTTGTCAATTTCAAATTAATTTGGACACGTTAGGCAGATATACCTGTATTCCAGTGCTGACGTTCACAATTGGACTAAAACCCTGATACCTTTTGGTTTAAAAGCCTATGCGTAATCCACTTGGAAGGTCAGTGGTTCTTTGAAGTTAGAAGCCTAGTGAATAAATACTTTGTTTGAGCCTTAATGTGAAAATCAACACTGAGGTCCAGGTGCATCCACTTGATCAGTCTCAAATAAGACAAAACGTGTGTCCCGAATTCCACTATTAACTACAACATATCTATCTCAAGTATTTTTATTTATCAGTTAATTAATTATAAACAAAGGCATCATAAAATAGGCATGAATGTAACGCAATTACCGAGTACACATTTATATACTAAACTTAAAGTTACAATATTTGTGTGATTACTTATGATAGGAGCCAAAAGTTAGAAGTAAATTAAATGGAATAGGATAAGAACCTGCCAACACTTGATCAAAAGCTAAGTGAATGCTTGACCATCAATTCTTCCTTAATTTCAATAAATTAAGGGTTAAAATGCACACAAACACACGTATGTTCAATAGAAAACTGCAAAATACTTTAAAAAAACAAATGAAAATAATGAAGTCACCATTTCTAAAAACGAAAATAAAAACGAAAATAGGGTATATATATATTGTAACTTCATGTCAGTACATGTATACGTTCATTTATATATATATATATATATATATATATATATATATATGTATATATGCAAAAGTGGTATGACAGACAGTGATGTTCTTTTATCTAATATAATGCCATTATGTACAAAAAAAAAAAGAAATAGTATTACTATGATTAATAATAATGCAGAAAATCATACATTTAGGTTGGGCATGAAAAAATAACGAACGAGAGAGACGTGACAAGTTAAGTGAATGTGAAAACAAAAGTGTACCTTATGTCAAAATACTTTTACAGTTCACTGTTTATATATATATATATATATATATATATATATATATGCATGAGCGACCACACTGTTGCTTGTAAACAGAATTTCGTATCCTGTAATTCTATACCATCAAAATGTTTCATTTTTAACTACTACTACGCCTATATATATATATATATATATATAAAAGTGAAACCTTATGAAATAAATCAGTTACATAGAATTAAAAGGGCATCATAGTACAAACAAGTGTTGGCATTGATAAAAGATTGTCTTTAGGTGGATTCGTATTGGCTAAAGTTAAGTTTGTACATTATTGAATTCTGACTCTATAGTGTTCTGGAGGTTATGAGTTTACGGGTGAGACCAAATATCTCTGGTTCGACCCTTGATGCCTGGGTCGTGGATACGCTCTGCTAACCAATCCCATGTTTAGACATAGTAGCTGTCAACTGCTTCCAAGATTTTCGGTGTTTATCTAAATTACTTTGGTTCATGATCTTGGTTAAATTTATATCGTTGAATCACTGTAGATTAACTAATGTATTCCCCCTAATGAGACTGAAATTAAAGTACACATTTTACCACATATCTAACAACTCTACTGATTAGTTTATTTGATTGACAATAAAGCATACAAAATGTAACAAAATGGATGCACTTTTTTGTGTGAGACATTATTATTTACTTGTTTGTTAACTCAATGGATTAAATTTTAGAAATGCTCCCACCAGATTACAATAATATTTTAGTCGTCTATTATTAAATACATAAACATAATGTCATTTAACTTTTCGACATAATTGTGACTGGCAACGAAACATAACACAACAAATGTCAGTAAATTAACTGACGAGGATTTTACTTAAAAGTAGAAATGATTTAGTATTCCATACGTCCGAGTGATTGCCACTAGCAGTGAACATAACGAATTTTACTAAGTGGATTTAGGATGATCTAAACTCCAGAAGACTGTATTTAACTTATTTACAGTCGCATATACATATATTAAGAATGAGGTCAAGTAAAACGAGCTTGGGAAAGCTTTATTATTTAAAATGCCACATACGAGGGGAATTTTATAAGTAATTCACAAGAACATTTTCAGAAGTTTTAAATGACGATGAAATACCTGTCCAGTATTTTCCTGTTTTTAATGTTTATCTAAATAAAGTTAGTTCGTGATGTAAAACTGAAAACTTACAATCTTCATTAACCCGTTACGGTAAAAGTTTATTTGATGAGTATCTGACAAAAACAGAATATGTTTTTTCTTTGTAAAAAAACAACTAATAGTAGATCACAAGTGTTGGCTACCACAAAATTAAATTTTCGCAACATGTCTAGTTCATAATAAACAGAACATTCAGTCATATGAACAGATCTTGTGATTTTTTCATATTTATTCTTTCTTTCCTGGTCTTCACTGACTAAGATGTTATTGACAACACGATACAAACCTTCGGCAACGACGTCCCGGGTTTGAACGTCGCTCCAAGTGTTACTGTCTGGACAGTCAACTAGTATCACTAACCCCCACACTTGGAGTGTAGTTCACACCCAAGTACCGGGTGAATGGGTTTATCATTGTTATGTGCACTGTTTTTTATATAATTGATGTTGTTTTCTCTAAGGTTATAGGTAGTTAATTTAAATCCCTTAAATCAATAAACTCGTTCTTTTTTACTGTTACTATTTCCCCCGATTTATTAGAATTTAAATTTGAATATACAACACTAATGTGACTTTATTTTCGACTAGTAGGATTTAACCCACTTTGAAATAAACTATTCAATAAGGGTGGGGATTGTTAGAGAATAACTGATTATCAACAACCAATACTGTTAAGTTTTACCTACTTGATAAGTAACATAAGCAGAAAAACGGCTCAAATGAACAGATTGAGCAAACAAAGGCTAGACGCACTAGATACCAGCGAACTACCAACCTAAGCAAATCACAAGAGCATATATGCTTAAAAGTCAGTGGATCGTTATAATCAATAGTAAAAATAAAGATCACTCTCATTAGCGCGTTGTACACTCGGAGCTCCTCCAATAACACTTAAGACGAACATAGTTCCTGTGGTCGTTTTTTCTCATTATCTCTCACAAGTGTATATGCACTATCAATTTAATAAACAAATATTCAACGAACAGTTTCTAACGACTTATAACTTTCTGAGATGAGTCAAAATTCATAACAAATATCCCGTTACATTGTCTCATGCTAAAATCAACTGCCATAAAACACAAATATAATTATGATATTGAATAATTAAGAAATGTTTCGCTTAACTCGAAAAAGACTGCAAATACGTGAATTACAATTTTCTCACTTGAGAATCCTAGGACCAGCATGAATATAATAATATGTTATCTATAATACTGGAGGATACAAGCAGCATGATGTTTTTTTCTATCAAATGTCTGAAACTTGTCAGTGTCAATATATTAAAATAAGTCTTAGTAGAAGTAAAAAGATATATAGTATTAATCGAATCCACTAAGGTGTTAAATTATAATAGTAAAAGCAAAGATATAACCAATATGTACTGTGTAAACATCATAAGAATCCGAAGATTTCCCATTAGTTAACAAAACTGGATGAAAAATATAATCCTTAAAAGTAATGTTTTAAAATGCGAGAAAAAACAGAGGTTACGAAATGATGTCTCGATAAAACGATATAAATATTATCCAGACAGAAGTTTTGTGAAAATATGATAATCGTCGCTGCTTTTTTGTCCACTCATATTGGTTTGACCATATTCTGTAAGCAGCAGACAGTTTCGTTGGGAGAAATAGATAGTTTGTCTACTTTTCTAGGATAATATTGTTATATTTACTATTAAATCAACTACAAATATCTTGACGCGACTAACAGTAAGCAGAGTTGATTATTCTCCACGAAATCACGTTATATAGTAGTGTTTGTGGTTTCTCCTAAAGAACGTTTCGTTAACTTTATGCAGTGAGGGCCATACCCACAAAGAAAGAGAAGGAGATTGAATATTTACTACCAGACATGGGTTGATGGATATGAATACTGCACTTGAGAAGCTACAATTCATGACCCTAAACCAGTCGCATACATACCCTTTAGGACTCTGGGGCACCGAATAGCCTACTTTTGTCACCGGCTACCATGGAATTACGACTCCTGTAACCTATTAAGTGTCTTGTAGATAAGATGTAAGCCAAATGTTTTTGGTGAGTCCTTAACAGAACTACATATGACGGATCAGATGCCTAAGCAGGGTAAAAGATAACTTATAAATCATGATTTTCACACTGATCTGCTTTCGTGAAATACGATATCAAAACAATATATTTGTAATACCTCTATGAGTAGTAAACTATAATTTGAACGTTTCAGTACTTCATGTAAATTGCTTCTTCGGAGAATGGATAAACAATAGAATTAAGCTGATAGGAAACCAACTATTATTATAAACAATCTATTCATTCCTCGTCCCACTTGAAATCATAGAGTCAAACCTAGGTAATGATGATCAAAATGTCAAATGTCATAGTCCCGACAAGTCCCTTCGCAAACAAATTAGATTTAGCCATTCAAATATAACGCGACTACATATCTTTATTCGATCATCATAATTATTTTAAAAAACTTTGAAAAATTTGGAGCTATCATAAGATATTCATGAGCGCCATAATTCAGTATTCAACTCTTATCACAACTGAATAATGTCGTATGAACACTGACGATTTGAAGATCAAATTTTCATCAAACAAAATGAGGGAATTTATCAATTGTATTTTTGCACACGTCTAATGTAAGAATTTATAGAACATATTTTTCAACTGTTTAAACCCCAATACTAGACCGTACTTGGTTTTGGATAGTCAAAAGCATCAACATGGTCTTGGCTTGAAAATCTAAGGACACAGTCCAGCAGCCAGAATGTCCCCCATTAGACATCACCATAAACTTGTAACCACATTGTGAAATTATTGGACGAGTGAAAATAAGTCGTTCGACTTAATATAGGCTTATAACAAAAGTATAGGATACTGGAAACCACGGAAACTAAAAAATTTACTGACCTTCAGCTCATCTCCAACTTTTAATCTGAAACTTTCTCAGCAAGACATTGGCATAGCACGGGAAACATTTTAAAAACTAGCATTGGCATTAAACAGAAAATACGTATTCCACTCGAAAGAATGAATTTCCACCAAATTCAAGGTTAACAACGAGTAACAATGGACCTTGACAACGATTGACCTAAACAATTTGTCGAGCGTTGGTAACAGTAATACTTCGCTTGACTTTTGATCTTCATTACAGAAATCTACCTGTAAAAATATTCGCCAAGACAGCTAAGTGCTTCGCTAACGTAAAGTTTAGTCCCGACTTGCTTGTCTTTCTCGAACTTATGCAGTGTTCTTACGCAGCAAAGTTTCAGTTTTGACCCGAGGAATCTATCCTGAGTTCAACTCTCGGTAGTTTACTTTTATTTGAGTTTTACCCGAGTTAATGGTTAATTATGGTTTTACCTCAGCTTATTATTCGGTCTTTTGAGTTTTGCACGTCGAGTCTAGTTTTAGTATATTTCGGTGGCTCTAAATCTGACTCCATTCGGATTGTATGAATGATTGCTATCGAAATATACATGTCGTCAATCCTCGTATATAATTATCTACTTAACCAGCGTTAGTGATTAACGGAATTAAAAACATCAAATACGAGAATGGATTTCGAATACGTGTATTTCATGCAATCGTTGATCCAGACAGACGATCGGAGAAACGAAGCGATGAAAGTCAGGAGAGGGGAGAGGAACAAAATGATGCGCGATGGAAAAGGCTTGTGGGCAAATTCGATTTAATGAAATGTGAATCGATATTTATGTTCACACAAAATAAGTTAGATACATGTGATGAATAGGATAAGAAGTGCATATACATACGCTTATATAACAAACAGTTAATGCTGATGAGTGAATAATTGACAAAGTCAAAATGTGGCCTGAGAAGAATGAATAAATTTGTCTGTCTAGAGGCTAGAACAACCTATGTGTGCAGCAGAATATTTGTGGGCGATAATAAATGGGTCATGTTTTGTATGTTCGCAAACCAGGACAGAAGGTCAAAAGTTGTTTTTGAAACGAAAATTTTACAGGTAATAATGGTAATTAAACGAATTGTAACAATTGATGGAAAATGCAAATAGTACCAAAATTAATTGCGAAAAAAGTCTAATTTAACTATCCCCACAATGTCATAAACTTTTTCAATGCCAATTTTACACGTCTTCAGTGTATTGCTTTTTTGTTTTTGGGTCGTAGACTTTTTCTACGGTTCATCTAACAACTCACATGATCATGAAGCGACCTGGACACCTTTCTGCTATTATCTGGGACATGAAATGTAACAAATGCAAAGGTTGGTTTCACGAAGAATGCACAGATCTTATAGTAACTGTCAACAACAAACTTGGTGAGTCAGATTGCAGGTGTATATGTGACACACTCAACATGAATGATAAGAATTTGCTGAGCAACATCATTTTCTCGACAAGTTTGCGAAAATGTTTGCCAGCGACCTTTAAAAAAGACAGTATCGAAACGGATGGACAAAAAATGACGCTCAGGGAAGTAAAAAAGGTCTTTGACAACACTAGTATCGATGAACACGCATCGACACTAGTGAGTATATGTTGACAAATCAAGAGCGGCAAAGCAGCAGGACCGTACAACATCCAAGTAGAGGCACTGAAAGCAGATGTAGCAGTAACAGCAAAGATACTCTACATTCTCTTCTGTAGGATTTGGGATGAAGAACAAGTACCAACAAACTGCAAAGGACTTCTGATCAGTGGCATCACTCTTCTCTCAATACCAGGAAAAGTCTTCAATAGAGTATTGTTAAACAAAATGGGGGACTCCGTAGGCGCCCAACTACGAGATCAACGATTGGATTCCGTGAGGATCGATCATGTACCGACCAAACCAAAACTCTACGGATCATTGTGGAACAATCGATCGAATGGAATTCATCATTCTACATCAACTTCATTGACTAAGAGAAAGTATTTGAGAGTGTGAACAGGACAACACTATGGAGGCTTCTTCGACACTACGGCTTGCCTGAGAAGATAGTCCATATCATACGGAATTCCCATGATAGATTACACTGCATAATCGTACACAAAGAACAGCTGGAGGACTCGTTTGAGGTAAAGATCGGTGTCAGGCAAGGTTGCTTACTCTCACCCTTTCTCTTTTTCCTGGTGATCGACTGGATCATGAAGACGTCAACATCTGGAGGGGAGCACGGGATATAGAGGGCAGCTAGGATGCAGTTGGACGATTTAGACTTCGCAGATTATCTGGCTCTTCTATCACACACGCGACAACAAATGCAGGAGGAGACGACCAGTGTAGCAGTAGCCTCAGCAGCAGTGGTTCTCAAAACACACGAAGAGAAAAGCATGCATGCATCATGCATCAATCGAATCATACTTGACAGAGAAGCTTTGGAGGATGTGGAAACCTTTACATATCTGGGCAGCATCGTCGATGAACACGGTGGATCAGATGCAGATGTGAGGGCGAGGATCGGTAAAGTAAGAGCAGCATATTTACAACTGAAGAACATCTGGAACTCAAAACAATTGTCAACCAACACCAAGGTTAGAATTTTCAATACAAATGTCAAGACATTTCTACTGTATGGGGCGGAGACGTGGAGAACTATGTAAGCCCTCATCCAGAAGATATGGGTGTTTATTAACAGTTGTCTATGCAAGATACTTCGGATTCGTTGGCCAGACACTATCAGCAACAAGTTACTGTGAGAGACAACAAACCAGATTCCAACGTAGGAAGAAATCAGGAAGAAGTGCTGGAAGCGGATTGAGGAAATCACCCAATCGCGTCACAAGACAAGTCCTCACATGGAATCCTGAAGGCTAAAGGAAAAGAGGAAGACCAAAGAACACATTACGCCGAGAAATGGAAACAGACATGAGAAAAATGAACAAGAATCGGATAGGACTAGAAAGGCAGGTCCAGGACAGAGTGGGTTGGAGAATGCTGGTCGTCGGCCTATGCTCCGTTGAGGGTGTCAGGCGCAAACAAGTAATAAGATACTTGAAGACTTCATGTTACGTCACCATATAATTCATGTGCTACCTAAAGTGTATGGAAAGCATGGAAAAAGCACACTCTGACATCAGACCAAGAAAGTCAAATATAGGGATTACTCAGGAAATATTCAATATCTGAAAAACATGATTCGCACAACTAACTGAGAATTATCTACAGATGACTCACTGGAAAACAGCATTTTCTATCACCTGTCATCTTAAATTCTGTCCTGACATTTGTTGTCCCACCGTAACTGTTGTTTTAAGTTTTGATAGACTTACAGCTCCATAACTAAAACGACTACGGAGGATAAAAGAAAGAGAGTACGCCGAGAAAAAACTTTATTGAAGTTAGTGAGCTAAATGATTTAAAAAACCTAGAGTTTTGATGTCTCAACTCTATGTTCACACAGAAACTCCTATATTTTAAAAACTCCCCAAGTATGTGGAAACTATTTAAGGAACTTACAGGTGACAGACACGTTGAAAGCGATAACCAGCTGAACGTTTGTGACTTCAATAAGTCTTTTGTTCGCCAGTCATCTGATGTCATGCTCTCTGTATCCACAGGTTTGAAGGAAAATTGTGTTTGTAGTTTAACTAAAACTGATGTCAAAAAATTTCTCCAGTCAATTAATTCATCCCAATGTGTAGGACCTGGTGGTATCCCAAACCTCTTTCCTAAAACTTTACTGACGTTCTATGTTATTCATTCACGAGCATGTTTAACAGATCGTTCTCAAATAATCTCATACCGAAAATGTGGAGAAAGGTAAAGAAAATCTCTATACTTCACCTTTCCTCCGAACAATGAAAAAATTATTGATACTCTCACTTCAACCTGCAATAAAAGAGCCCATTGATCCGTATCAGTCTGCTTACAAATGCAAAAGAAGCACCTTAGATGCCATTGTTGCTCTGCATCACAATATAATGTTCAGTTCGGAAAAGGGCAAGAAGTATGTTCGATGAGCTTTTCTAAACTATACTTCTGCTTTTGATTCTATCCTAAGACAACTTTTACTCAACAGGTTAATCAGCGTCAACATTGACAACTGGATAACCAATTAGCCATGTTCCTACCTCTCTGGAAAAGAACAGTACATCGAGTTTGGAGGAAATGTTCAATATCTCTACTGTTTCATGAAGGTGTGCCACAAGAAGCTGTTCTTTCATCTCCCCTTCTCTCCTTTTTTCTGCATGATCTGCCATCATCCACAGAAACACTTTCGTATGCCAATTTCTACGTCTTCGCGTCTCGTAGAAATGAATGAGTTTTTGTCTCGTATTGAGTGATGATCTGTTATCAATGGCCTCATACTTAATCCGTCCAAATACCTAGCTGTTAACCTTAGCCTTAGACATAAACAACACCTAGACTACGTTTTGGGATCCCATAATGCTTGTGTCGTTGGAGACTCTTTGATAAACAGTGTCGAATGTCAATTATCTTGGTGTGACCTTTTCCCCTTATCT
Source organism: Schistosoma mansoni (assembly GCF_000237925.1). NCBI lineage: Eukaryota > Metazoa > Platyhelminthes > Trematoda > Strigeidida > Schistosomatidae > Schistosoma > Schistosoma mansoni. Next base: position 22,161,135 of record NC_031498.1, on the reverse strand, counting down.
CTCTTAGCCTTCTCATGCTTTACTGTTATAGAAGAAAGTCTTCCGTCTGACTTACTAAGTTAAGGGGCTGCATGCTTTTGGGATTACTCGACATTTACTTTTACAATCTAACAATTCCTGCATGTTACCTATTATTCTTTACCGTTCCCCAATTCTCTTTCCCGGGCTTCTGAGAAAAGATTTTGCTGTAATTCAGAGAGTGCCGAAGGCAGTTAGCAAGTTGTGTGATGAATCATTTGAGTTCATTATTAACATGGTTGTGGATAGACATCTAAAGTCTTACAAGCTCCTGGCGGCTGTTATCTTATTAGATACTAACCATCCCCTTCATTCATACCCCTCTCCTTGTATGTCTTCTGGTAGTACGAGACGTATTTATGTAAAATTATGGTCTACTTCGTTATTAGTACTGTTTTAATAATAGATCAAAACCTAAAATTGCAGGTTCGTCATGACATAACTGCCTTATCTATAACATCTTACATGGAAGTCAATTCATTGTCTACATTGACTAGTCATACGTAACAAACACCAGTATATGACGGTGAGCACATTTAGGCTGAAGATGGAACAACATATTTAATATGAATAGAAGGTATGAGCTACACAAGAATGATCACGCCTGCAAGGCTGAGCCATGCCATCCGATGAATTTGAATTCATTCTTGCCGCATTCTCCGTCGTTCCGTTTTTCTCAGCGTTAAATGTTGAGTATCTATTTTTCCAGTTGTCCAATGTTCAGCTTTAAGAATTGTGTGACTGGGTCCCAATGCCACTACAAATACATTAAAATCCACGCATACGAGCATAGGTATAAAAGTTCTATAATACCTTATCTAGCTAATATACTCAGTGACGAACAGGTTGTTAGGGTTGACCTAGTTAATAATCTGTATTCTTAAACATATCCCTAATTTAAAAAGTTGTGCAGATTCGGGTCTCTTTTTAGCCTTTTCGTTTTTTGTTTTCGTAAAAAAACTTGTTAAAATACCGTGTGCTGAGAATTCTATATTGTACCAAATTATAATATTGAATAAAGCTGTGGAGATAGAACACCACAAGATCATTAATATTAATATGCAAGTTAAATTATCTTCCTCATATTCCGATTAACATTTTTGTTTCCATTTATATCCGATCAACCATTTCTTTTTTTACCTAAATTAGTAAACTTACGTGCGTCTCCAGTCTTTAGTATATGAGTGACGTACAAATATCTTTCACATAGTTTTGTTCTGAGTTATTACATTTCTCTGATTTTTGACCTTGGAGGGATGTTAACAACTAACACGATAAGCTAGCACGTCAGGAATATTTGACTCAGTTTCTCAGTTGTAATGTACCTTGAAATTTTTGAAAGGTAATTCACCCTAAAAGTGTCATTAGTTGGGGAAGATCTAAGTATCTTAATATACTGTAGTTTCAAAGCTTCTTCATGGAATAATGTCTTTCAGGCAAACATTGCCTTGGTAACTTTGAAGCTAGTATGCGAGCATAAAAATTTAGCATTTAATCTTTCATCACTTTTATGGGACCTTGCAAAGAGCATGGAGAAATTGTGTTTCTTCCTTCACTTCAAAGAAGCGTAACTAAAGACAAGTGAATCCATCAGTCGTCAGACTAAAATTCAAGCCTTTGTGACGAGAAACTCAAATATCTTGACCCTTTATTTGTTGAATATAGGCGACCTAAGAGCGACAGTCTTTGTATTACGGACCCTCGAACACTCCTGGAATACCTACTTGAATGCAATTGGGACACGAATTTATGGGAAATACTAGGAAGTTAGATCTTGATTACACTTAATTGGACTGTATTCGCAGTTTCTAAACCTTATGGCTAGTAATGTCTTTCAGCCTGCTACCAGCTGAAGTGGTTCAAGCAACTTACAAAGAGTCATACAAGATATATTCATGCGGATTCAGGACTACACACCATACTAATTAACTAAAACTTTTTAAATTCCACTTGCCTTATATACCTAGTTTACGAATTCGGTCACTGGTGATCCGAAAGAAACTAACCAATAGCTTTTTCTATTTCATCCATATTTATTTGATCCGTTTCATTGACCTTATGTTTGAGCGGAATTTCAAGCCCTCGGACTACGCGGTTAGTCGTCGGCTTTTAGATTCCATGTTATCGAAGTATGAAGTTAGTCAGGTTTTCTACCATATCTATTCGTGGTATGACATGCAATTCATGTGTCCAGCTCATAGAATCAGTCATCAACAAACAGTTCAATGTGATTTTTGTCAATGTAAGTTATAGTTAAAGACAATTGTAAACCAACTCTCATTTGATCGTGTTCTCACTTTTTGATTTTTTGAATGCTGGACTCTATATGTATGGTTAGGCTTTAGGAACAAAATCATTCGGACTTTTCGGAAATACGGGTTCTATACAAGCTGCGATGTGTACTGTTACATCTGAAGGAAATTAACAAGTAAACATTGAAGGGAGCAAACATAATATCGTTGACGCCTATACATCTTGTACAAAATAGGTGATTTCTGTCAACGAAGGTGTAGTTTTCGTGCAATCAGCTTGCTTTATTTGATCACAACAATGGTCGTAATTATGCCATAGGGAAATCCTAAAAAATAAAATATAAAAATACTGAGTTAATTACGGTGTGCCGGCAATAAAAGCTACGTTTCTTCATACAAGTCCCGACAGTTCAGTTGGAATGGCAAGTTATCTATAAAGTTCAGATAAAATACTGGTCGGCTGAAATCAACAGAAACGCCATATGCATGTCAGTCAGTTCGTTCTCGCTTTCGTCAAATACATTATATACCTTTCCTAAAGCTCATTGTACTTCAAGATATTTGACCTGATAATCTGGGTATACCTGTTTCTGCGTTGTTTATGTGAATATAAAATGATTAGGCTTGGCGTATACAGAGGACATATGATGCTTTTGTAGTATTCTAGATCTTTATTAGACGTTCAACCTTCTCTTCAGCACAATCAAAGAAATTACCATTATGATGATTCCTTTGGTAAGTTTCTTGACCTTGTTCAACAGTTACTGAACGATGTATTTGGAAGATACACTGACTCTTACTGCTGGTGGATCGATGAGTCAGGTCACTCACTAGCCCCCTGGTACGACCGAGAGTGGGGAGAGTCCGCTCTCCCTCTCGAAATGCTCTCATATGGCCACGCGAATATATAGCCTCTGTCAGGGAAGTCCTACTCACTACCTTCTCGTGGCAGGGGTGTTGTTCACGAAAGTGAGAGGACGAAAAGCGAATGTCCGGCGCTTTAACCGGGTTGGTGGATGTGGAGGATCCACCTAGGGGAGTTGGAAAACCCTGATTCCAAACCAATGGTGCACATGGGCTCCCGTATCCTGAAGGAACAAATGGCGCATGAACCAACTGTTTGTCACCGGCTACCATGGGACTGCATCTCCTTACGATGCTCCACTGCCTTGTGGACTAGACCTTTAGGTCAAAGGCTCGGGGTGTGGCCCCCTAAGAAAACCACCAGCTTCAGTTTGGGCACCTGGGCAGTATTACAGCCCTTACACAAATCGAATGAGATTTGTGAGGCGCATATTTATCTGGTGCTTCCTCGTACCAATATTTATGTGTTTAAATAAATAAATAAATAACCATCATCACGCGGTGGCTGGACTCGTCTATCGTGGTAATCCAGTCAGCGTTTGTCTGCTGGCGCACTTGTTCTCTGAGTTCCTACCGTAACGGACACGTCATTCGGAGAGCGATAAAACTAATAGTAGATTTCAGGCCCAAGGGCAAAGTTATGCCTTGGACTTCAGCAATATGCTTTATACTTATAGTCAATATCTCCATGAATACTAATTTCTTGAAAACAAAAAGGGAACTGTGAGCGGATCTCATTTAACTGTGATCTTTTTTTCTGATCGCGAAGCCTTAATTAAATTTCCAGGTTATCCAAAACAATAAGAGCTTAGTAAGTTAATATACTGATCAAGTGTCTAGGGTGCAAATGCATCTATTCGATTCCAGAAGGTTAGTGAATATGTTGTTTTACTTATGAGCGTTTGGATTTCATAGATACTCAGGTCTGAGTCTCAAAATCGTCTGCGATTGCTCAGGTGTATACATTCTTTCTCTTCCAAATTCCGAGCATCTGATCTCCTCGTGACTATTTTTTCGTTTCTAGTTCACCGATTTGTATTTTCTTCAATCGTATCCTCTGTCTTTAATGTTTTCTATTACCACTAATATTATTACTACCTCTATTAATATGGGACTTGACCTGACAATTTCATCTCTGTCGTAATGGTGTTTGAAAACTGGGACCGATGTACGTACGTACCGGATTCTACATTGCGATCGATTGACTGAAACAGTCCACTGTATAGTATCATTACCAAGTTTTGATTTGATAATTTTGAATAAATTGAGCATTGGGTAGATTGTTATAAATAAATAATATATTTGTAATATCCCAATGAGTAGAAAAATTAGATTTTCTGACGTTCGGTTTTAAATGCGAATATTTAACCTGTAGACCATAAAGTTAGCATTCAACGATGTTACTGTCTAATCTCAACCAATCCACGATATTACGCGACCATTTTCCGTTATCTTCAGTGGGTAACACCGAGCACATCTGAATCTCATTAACCATGGCTTCTCACTAGAACTCCAGAAATTTCCCTTTGAAGCTAGTCACTTGTGAACGCATGATAATTGTAAGTATAGGTAAGTGTACTTTCATGAAATTAAGAATGTGTGAAGTCGGTGAAATAAAGTTCATTGCTTCATGGCTATCACATGCTGATTCGGAAAAATAATAATCGACTGTAGAAC
>NC_031498.1:22080263-22156124 GCF_000237925.1 Schistosoma mansoni | reverse complement strand
GTCGCTGTATTTGGTGGATCGGTTGAATTTGGAAATGAACATGGTTGGTTGATTGATTAGTGTTCTTGAGTTTGAGGGCTTGCGCACAAACCATTGAAATGCCGTGTTCTTATTTTGAGAGGCGGTATAGTGGAAGCGCATTACTGAGTGGCATAGCAATAAATGCAAAGGCTGCTCAGTTTGTTCAGGTTTTCCATGACGGTCTATCCACAATTGATTCATGATCAAAACTATTTACCCTACAAAATTATGCACAAAACCACTTCTCATATTAGTGAACGCGTGCTCTCTAGTGAATTCTCTGTGATTTATAAATACATATAGATAAAATGTAGCCGATTTAATGTCCAGACCATTTATATGGTTGTAGTACCGTATATTAAATATTTCAAGGATTGACACGGGAAAGTTTGTTTACCTAGGGAAGATAGAAATATACTGAGTTGAATTTTGCTGTATTTGATAGTAACTATATTATTTATTGTCAGCAAGGTGTTGTGAATACTGAAATTTCATTGAAATAATGAAATAACCAATGTTAAAACACCATTGAAAACCTGGAAGCACTGAACAGTCTTTTGGTTCTAGTATGGGACATTTCACGATGGTATGGTACATTCAGGATCCCGCACTCGGGGCTAGAACCCAAGACCTTCGGTCTTGTTCATGAACTCTTAACTTCTAGACCACTGGGCTGACATCTGGGTTAATTTCTAACTTCAACCAATCCAAAAGAATGCGCGACCATCTTCCATTTTTAGTTCATGATTTAGATGAAATTTAATCATCTCCTTAACCCCTTATTGACGAGTATCATAAGCTCACTAGTGACTAGCTTCGAGAGGTGATTCTCACAGTCCTAGTATGAAGCTGTGGTCACTGGAATTCGACTGTGTCAGGTGTGAGGTAGTTACTCACTTAAGACAATAAGTGATGGTCGCGCAATATCGCGGATTGGTTGAAATTAGAAATTAACACCGTTGGATGCCTGATCATTGGTCTAGAGGTTAGGCATTCGCGCGCGAAACTGAAGGCTCCGGCTTCGAGTTTCGCGTGCTGGGTCGCGGATTCCCACTGCTGAGAAGTCTCATACTAGGACGAAACGACCATTTAGTGCTTCCAGGTTTTTCAATGGTGGTCTAATATATTCTTTATGTTAAACATATGTATTTACCTTAGTTTTATGTTAACTTGTAGATTTGATAGATTGTATCAGTAAGTCAGGATTTAAAGCTATTACGAAACCTCAAACAATGTCTATGTGCACAGAATTTTCAACTTCAAATAACAATAGAATTCCACCATCAATGAAGTTCGAATGTCTGTCAACTATTCATCTATCTAGCAAAGCGAATTTGCAAAGTTTTCGTCAAAATCTTTTAATTGTCAAAGTTGACGGAGTAATTAATACTATTAAATTCCATGAACTACTTCAAGCATATCATGATTCCATGAATCTTTCAAACTATGATTTGCATGTTTTAGCTTCGTCTGAAAATGGAATGTTGCTAGCTGTTAATATTTTATCTCCTATTCCTTGTGACTCCTTAAATAAAGGTGTTCGGCTAGTTCCAGCTGATTTAATGAAACAGATTTCGGACTTTCTAACTTCTAAACAATATCCAGCTGCTCGAATAAAATTACTTAATTCAGATACAAATAATTCTGAAGTGTATAGCTTTTCTAATGATTGTGATCAAAATGAAACAAATTATCACCCTTCTGGAGACCATACAAGCAAAGTAAGTTGGTTACTAATGTTTTGTCGTTTTCATATATTCGAAAATTACCAATTATAACTACTAAAATATTGGAGTTGTGAAGAATTACCCAATGCTTTGTTTCACATCACCAAACTTGAAGGCTTAAGGACTATTGGCAAAATTATGGATGTTCATAACTGTGGAGTCACATACTAAAACAAAACGGTTGTCTAATGCCCCCTAATTTTAAGTGATTCTTCAGTCAATCTTAGTCTGTGATGTAAAGTCTCGAAAGATTCGTAACCGTCTGAATACTTAAACTAATTGAAGAATATGGTGATTGGAGGTAGTCAACAGGAAACCCTGGACCTAGGTTTCGTGCTACTTAGCACTCTTCAGCACGGCGTACTTGTAATCTTGAGAGAAATGATGCTCCCTGACGTATTCGATCCCGTGCCACCCAGCTTCACAGTCAGAGACGTTACCACTGAGCTATCCGGGCCGCGACCGACCTCCCGTAGGACTGAAATGTATTTATAATTGATTGATCTTATCTCAACATAGTGCACGCAATGTCGAGCCACGTAGACTGGTGGCCACATAGAAACTTGATCGATAGGATTCGATCTGCACTAAGAAGGACCTGACATACATGACATTAATCACCACCTAATGATCATTCAATTGTAAACTGACTGAACAGTTGCGTTAGGTGATTGTTTCACCTACAGAAGCGACATTTTATGGTCTTTATGTCATTCCTACTCATCCAGAAAAGCTTTTAACGACCTACTTGTCATTCAAGTTAAACTTTAATATGTTGAGTTAAACGTTCTTGTTAGTGGTAGGTGGTTTACTTATAGCTTGTGAAAACATCATGAGAAAATGTAACTAGTTGAATAATCACATAAAATAAGTTTCATATTGATTTTTTCGTGTGTGACTTTTCGTTTGATTCTAGTTCTTTATAAGAACTATTCTCAATCTTTTGAGGTCTGAAAATTATTAATTATTTATTGCTTGCTGTCCGGTGCGGGCACCCGGGAATTATCACAGCCCTCACACAAATCGATAATAACTACTGACCTCATTATTATTGTGTGGCGCATATCTATTTGGTGCTCCCTTGTACCAATGTTTGTGTTCAAAAAAAATAATAAAACAAATAAATAATGCTGTCCGGCTAATGATTACACTACGTCAATGAATATACTATTTTTATTTTCGTATAAACTTCTGTGGGTTTGAAAACGCAGACAAAGCACCTTTGCTCAATGTGTTTCAAGCAGACTAGATCATTTAATGACCGCATATGATCTTTTGATAGAGAAGGAGTACTTTGAAAAATATTGTTTTGTCGAATATTTGTACGTAGGTTTATTTAAACGTTGGAAAATTAGGAGCTAGTTACAAATATTCTGGCCAGTCTATAACTATTAACTGCTCATTGAAAGAAATTGTTGAGTAAACATACATGATAAACCTCATAAATTGCGGTTACATAAAACAGAAACCTAAGTTTTTATTTCTACAATCAGAGTTTGTAAATTAATGCAGCTAATTAATTTGCAGTTTTATTCAATGTATAATCTAGACTTATTACGTTAGTTTAAAGACGAAAACTGGAATACTTGTCTGTTATATTTGTTGTTTAGTAAGTTGTATTGTGGACAGCTTTAAGATTCCATCAAATATGTACCGAATAGGTGGATTTTAAAAATCACTGAATGCATTAGTTGATCATTTCATTCACAGAATGCATAGTAGATCTTTGTCGCCGACCAAGATTGTGATTTTTTCTAAGTTTTGTTCACTTATAATAACTAATAACCTTAATCCACCTTAGCAAATTAGTTATTGTTCGTTCCATCTGTTTTTCTTATGAATAATGCCTCAGCTGAATGGTTGTGAAATTACTGTTTCCATATACGGGATGCATTGCCATTCATGTGTACGAAAAATTGAATCGTATTTCAATGAAGAACCAGTTAAACAACTATACAACTTCAAGAATTGTCGTGTATCACTATCAGATAAAGAGGGCAAATTCATACTGGAGAAGAGTTCAAAGGTACAAGCGTTAACTCAGGATGATTTGGTTCACATCGCTTCTGGTCTATTGGAGATTAATGTTGACAAAATTCATTTAGAATTACAAAAGCTTGGTTTTCAAACTTCATCTGTTACAAGTAATTCAACATATGTGAACATTCTTTCTTCTAATCAAAATGGTACGAATATAGCATGAACTTACTAGGAAAATACTTCCGTTTAACCTTGATCCGTTTGTTTCAACAAGAGCACAACCCAAGATAAAGTAATACCAAAGTCACTTGTAAATAAAATACAAAGAAATGAATAGAGGGTTTTTGTATTGCTTATTTTCCCAGTGATGAGACTAAATCTAGACAGTTCTAAAGATGTAGATTGTAAAGCGTTTAATAAAATGTACCATTACTCTGAAACTCCACAAAAGGTTTATCGACTAAATAGTGAGTCATACATACCGCGTAAAATTCAATGATACTGACCCGCTGAATAAATCTCAAAAGACCTCCGAAATCATTATATATATAGCCATTGCAAATCAAGTAGCTGACCGATAAGAAAGTGATATACAACATAGACATGTGTTCAATTGTAACTATAATAGTACAAAACCCATTAATATGCTTCTTTTTATTAAACCACTCTAAATTCCGACTACAAATAGCATTTAAGACCTTTCCAAATGAAGTTGTTTGTTTGAATTCTGCCTACAACACGTCCGTCTCGACAATCAGATAGCATCACTAGCCTTCACTTAAAAAGTGTATGAACAAGCCACGTACACGAACATGTGCTTAGTAAAATATTTTTCTTGTATTGTCAAATGTTATATGAAGGCAGCATCAAGTGAACTTTACCCCCTTCGATCTGAGATGCTGGTTGATTTTATCTTGAACAGTTCTTTGTTTTTACCTAGTTTAACAGCTTGTGACATATAATCTAAATTGTATAAATAACATTATCAATAACTTTTTCAACTAAATTTTAATATTACTGAGACCATGAATTGATCTTATCTGGAAAACCATTGGATACCTGGAAGCACTGAACGAATGTTTCGTCCTAGTGTGGAACACCTCAAAAGTGTACACTCACGACCTCAAGAAATATCTAGGTGTCAAACTTTTGGTAGCTTTTATTGTGTATGGACAGGCTAGCATTCTAAATATCCGTGAGGAAATATGATGCGATAAAATATTTCATATGACTGTGGTGTAGTGCTGCGCGTTTATGATTTAGTGATCTGATTGTCAACTAGTTTAGTCACAGATTCAGCTATTCGGTCAATCGTTAACATAACTGTTACCATTAGTAGTCACAACAACCACATACATACCTTGTTTGATTGATAAAAATGGTAACGATCGGTTGTCAAATCTAATCTCACTTTATGTTTGACTACATGTACCTTAGTTTGAGATGAAATTTTGAAGGGAGGAAGAGAGGGATCAGAGGTTTTATCCGTGGATTGTGACTCTCTTAAATCACTTTTTCGTACCAACTTTTAGCCTAATTATCAAAAGAGTTTGATTGCGCAATACATTGCTTGTTTTGTGTACTGTCGAAATGAATAGTATAATCGTAGGGATCTCCTATTGTAAAACCATTTTCATTATTTTACGCTGAACATTCATTCTAAGTTTAAGAGTGCAATGAACGAATCCTTGTGGTTGTGATCAAACTAATACATGACACCATTTCATTAGGTTACTGGTGTACAATCAATGTAAGTTATGTAACAAAACTGTAGAATCCTCTAGTAAACTGTACAAAATGTTAGAAATTAATAATATATACTTAAATAAACTATCATAAGAATCTTGTCTTATTTAGTTTTAGTAAATTCCTTTCAGTATTTCAACTTTCCCATCCCCCGCCGTGTTCGTTTTCTATACTTATAGTGTTGCATGAGGTATGACAGAATTGAAGTAATTCATTGTTCTCATTTATGATGTTTTTTATACTTAGATCAACTACAACTTTCAACTACAGTAAATTATTTATCTGAAGTTCCATTGAACCGTTATTTACCTAATACTACTCCATATTCATCGTCATCATTATTATTATCTAAAAAAAATTTGTGCACTAATCCTACTAATACCACTACGTTATCCAGCTCCAATGGTCATCTATCGACATCATGTCAAACTAAAGGAATAAATTTAAATGTACATCATGAAAAATGTTATTTACATGTTACAGGAATGACTTGTAGTTCATGTGTACATATTATTGAACAGAATTTATTAAAATTAAAAGGTTAGAAAGTTTTAATATTTTTTTTTCAAAATATTATTTTGTTCTTCTAGTTAACATGTATATTTGCTTAAGACAAAATAAAATAACCACAATTTAGTATTTTCATAGTTGAAATCATGAGTTGATTAAAGCTAGACCACTATGGAAAACCTGGAAGCACTGGATAGCCGTTTCGTCCTATTATGGGACTCCTCAGCAGTGCGCATCCACGACCTCGCCTCGCGAGATTCGAACCCAGTGGTCTAGCTTCAATTGACTCACACTTTCAACTATGAAAATGCTAAATCTTCACAAAACCCCTTCTGACAATTACAATTTAGTTATATATAATGATGTGCTATCCGATTCAACTTGTAATGTCACTCACGTTTCATTCACTTCATTGAAATAAGAAAATCCAAACGACATCGATCATAAAGAATTCATTTTAGTTAGTACTTAAGACTTAATTTTTGCACTTTATGTGGATAAATTAGTCATTGTCTGTTGTTCAACTAAAACATTACACAATGCATATGAGTGTGACTCTTGAAAGTAGTGTTAACTCTCAACCATGTTAAGCGTACAACAAGTCTAAGCAATGACAATGGATGATGATTACACAGTATTGGGAATTGATTGAAGTTAGAAATCTAAACATTTAGATACTAGCTCAGTGATCTCAATGTCAAGTGCTCAAAGCGAGACCTGAAGGTTCCGCGTTCAATCTCTGGTGGTGTCTTGTATACATATTACTGGATAGTTTAATATTATCATGAAACCGCTCTCCAGTACCTCCTGGTTTCCAAAGGTTGTCTGAATGAAATCAGTCCATCATGCGAAATTTCAAACTCAGCATTGTCAATAACATCTTACAATAATGATAATTTTCAAAATGTTTGAACTAGATATTTTAATGATAGACAACAAAAAATATCACAAAATAGAATCTTCTAAACTATCTATTTACTTTTTCTTAATACTGAACAGCCAACTATTGGACACATAGATTAGTCATATTTTGAATGGTTAAAATTTTACTATCAGACAAAAAAAATGTACGAAATCATGTTGTTTTCAAACGGGAACCACTAATCCTTGAATATCGTATGCACAGATGTCAAGTCCATTTCTTCAATTTGTCATTGTTCATAACAATTCTCTGGTAACGTTGATGTATGACTTCTGTATTCTTAATATCACAGTTTTCTTGTCGAATTTTTCAACTATCATTACTTTTAAACAGGGAAGTGGCGCTTCCTAAGGAAACCACTTGCTTCGGTTTGGGCGTCCGGGCAGTATTATAGCCCTCACACAAATCATCTGATTTGTGTGGTGCATATATATTTAGTGCCTCCTTGTAACAGTGTTCATGTGTTCAAATAAATGATAAATAAACTTTTAAACACTTATCTATGAAATAGTAAAAATCGAAAAACCGATGTCTCGGATTGAAACTTCACTTTAAAAATTAGTTTGTATACAATTTTCGGACTCAATGTTTTATCTCTTTAATACATTTACTTTTCCTTCCTTGTAAAATAAATGGATATTCAACTTTATCGTTTGTTCTTTTTGTTTTCGTTCCCTCTTTTTTCATATTCAATGATTTTTGAAGTTTGTGTAAACTTCTGAAATGTTGGAAGAGTCTCTGCAAATTTATCGACCTTATAGTGTTCCATTCCAGCAACTTGGGTGAAATATTTTCTTCTTTTAATTACGTTTACATAAAAATATAATGGAATTGACCTAAATATAGATAGATATATATGACGTTCTATTGAATTTTATGAACAACAATAGTTTTCACGCTGTGTTTATTTTTCGTTTGCTTATTTCTTCTCTCTTTTCTGTTATAACTTCCCAGGCGTTCACTCAGCTTTGGTTGCATTAATTGCTATGAAAGCGGAGATCGTCTATGAACCTACTTTAATCACTGTTAAACAATTGATAAAAAAAGTTGAAGAATTAGGCTTTTCTGCAACATTATTAGAACAACATGATAGTTTACATGGTAATACTGGACGGGGAACTATTCATTTCACGGTTAGTATGGATTAATATGTATACATTATATGTGTGATGTAAACGTAATTATATCAAAATTGTCAGTTGGATTAACTAACAATAATTTTAGGTAGAGTTTAGAAACTATGATAAGCACAGAGTAATCAGGTCGACTAATGCGCCTTCTTAAATCACAGTTTTCCCGATCATCAAGAAATAGAAAAAGCTCGAAAACTGGCTGGTTATTTCACAAGACCATGGTTATGTCGATCAATGTCTATCTTTCTTCAGATTTCGACACGTAGACATACTTATTAATATTCACTTGTAGCCATATTCCTTGAGCTAGAGACAGTATTCAACCGCCATCGATCAAGAGCTCTTGTGCTAGTGTCTGCCACTGACTGCCATGAAAAAAATATACGTTACTTAACAAGAATCTCTTTATTTGTATATGACTGAAGTGAACTATTATTCGAAGTAACTATGTTTAGTGGTGTTCGTCAGCGGTGTTAACTGTTTATTTTACACAGTTGATTTGTAGTTCCATCATAAATGATGCTTTCTTCGACTTTTCAGCCATTGATCTACTGCCCGCAGATTTGCTCATTAATTAATACCACGTAGATTAAATATCGCTGTCATCTACACTAGAATATATAATTATTCGTGGTGAGTTTGTAACTCAGGAGATTTCACAGAAGTATAGAAAGTTTGTTTCACTCTTGTTGACAAGATGTTTACCCTACTTTCAAAGAACAAGTTTATCACAAAGCGGTCCACTTCAGTTTACATTAAAGTTGAGAACTGCAACTTTCACGTGTTATAAACTTATGTATAAAAATTATTATACATTATCAAATGGCTAGAATCTACATCACTTATCATCTATTTAGCTAACTAATAAGTGAACGTGAAAATAATGTCGGTGAATGACAACCAATAACAAGTCATAACTTGATCCAATGTTATTAATATAAATGACTGGTGGAACGTTGGTTTATTAACTGGAGGGGGGTTTCGAATTTTAACTACCAAGTTGCAGGTTTGAACCCTGCTAAACGTACTTCGGCTTGGGAAACCAGTTAATATTACCAGCCCTCGCTGTTTCTCTGTTTCTCTGTTAAATATGACAAACATGTTCTATATAATGTCACATTAATAGTAGCTTGGCTATATGAGGATCCAACAGTCTTTCGTGGGGGAGGAGGAATTCGAGAAATTTAAAATCCGGATATCAACTCCGGATTTCTCAAAAAGGGGAGGTGTTATATCCCCCGGTGAATTACGAATGGTAACTTTTAGGTCTATTTATGGATCAATGTAATATGCCTATTTCCTATTGTACAATTATTACGTAACTGAACTATTCATATTCGTATTTCTCTTATCATTAGCTTTATTTTGACCTTTGACTTATTATCATACGATTCTTGAGTTATAATCAGTTTATTGATTACTTTGGTTTGTATAAAAACCCAGTGTGTTTGTAAATAATGATTCATACCACTGAGGCTGTTATTGGTGTTTTGGACTTAACTGGTTGGGCTAGGCAGATCACAGGACCGGTTAGCACTGTAGACTGCTCGTACGGTTTCGTGTGTCACTGTTCCAATCGATAATTCGCTGCTCCCTGTTTGGCGGTCTTATCGCGTCACACATCAACTAGGCATCCACTCGGCCACAAGATATAACACTCGCACTTGGAAATCGGTTCATAACCGAGTACGTGAATTTGTACCTCGCAAATGGGTTTGTAGCATAATTAGAATTACTGGATTTTATAATACACACTAATTTGCGCATCAGTGAGGTGAAGTTTATTGGTAACATCAATTTCAATAAATTTTCAACATTGTGTTTTCCTCTTGTGTGTAATTTACGTCGAAATTATTCAACCAGTAATATTTTCTATGTATGGGCTAACAATTTTTTCTCAAAAAACTATAATGTTTTGATATATTTGTTCCAAAGCAGAATATAATTGTTGAGTACATCTGAAATATAGTTTTGTCAACATGTTTGCATTAATGTATTCCTCTTTTTCTCTTTCGTATTCATCTTAATTCCCCATAATTTCTTTAGATCCATGAACTACCAACCAATCCTTCCCAATATACAACAATTGAATCCACACTAAACAAAACTAAAGGTGTATATAGTGCTACTTTAGACTTAAATACAAAATGTCTTCGTATTGTATACACTCCGAGTGAAATTGGACCTCGTGATCTGATGAAACAAATTGAAGTATGTTTTTTTTTCTGTGTGTATTTACTGTAATGTTTCGTCAATTATCATTAGATTGTAGATAATACAATCAGTTTAAATGTTCTAAATTCTCTCTATCAATATGTGTGTATATAATTTTTTTAGAATTTTGACTCAAATGTATTTCATCTATTCTTCAATATAGTTATTTTGGAATGAAACACTTTAATCAGTTATTTGAATTCCTTTTTTGTATGGTTTATATTTAATTTTTTTTCAAAACAAAGTTTAAATCCAATCTAGAGTTAGTATTATAATCACATTAGTTTGTCACAAACTTTTTTGCCAATGTATATATTCAGTTTTTTGTCGAAAACTTGTGAGTTGGATTGTACCAATATCCTCAATGATTGTGAAATATTCCCCCGTACAATCCTTAAGGGTTCGCTCCCGCTTATCCGTCTACCATTCGTGACAGGTTACCAGAGCCTTTTTCCAATCGGTATTAGCCATGTCGTGATGGTTATACTTACACAAACACTTACTCGTTCGTTTAAATTCAATCGAATTAGTGATTTTCAGTTTGGGATTGTAGAGATTGTTGAATTTCATTTCAATCATGAACCGATCGATGTTAGACCAACGTGAAAACCTGGGGGCACGGACGGGCGCTTCTCTGCTATATTTGTTTTGCATGAGTCAAGTTCCTTACTTAGGTATGTCATTAATGTAATATATATATATATGGTTAGTCATTGATTTTATTTTTGTTTTGATGTTGTCGCGTGAAAATAAACATGGCAGTACTTTCTTCATATCTCAACTTTAATGATAAATTATTTTAGTGTAGAGATTTGTCCAAGTTTAAAATTTGTTCCATATGACTATTAAAATGTCGACCAATGTCTCTCCCTCTCTCTTTGTCTTCAGCGTTTACACAACAAGTGTTTCTAATAAATACTAACCTACACGTCATTCTTAGCGTACGTTAATTTAAGAAAGAATCTAAGTTTATATATTAACATTCAATGTAGATATTATTTAGTTCAACATTTCTTTGAAATTTTCATACCAAATGGTACTAGAACGTAATCATCAGAAAATAATTTATATCTAAGGAGATATGACCGCCCCAGTCAATTAAAGTGAGATGAGTGGGACACTTATCATTTAGTGCACATGATGTTGAGTAACTTAGTTTATTTTATTTATTTATTTAAACACATAAATATTGGTACAAAAAAGCACCAGATAAATATGCGCCTCACAAATCTCATTTCATTTGTGTAAGGGCTATGATACTGCCCAGGTGCCCAGACTGAAGCAGGTGGTTTTCTTAGGGGGCCACACCCCGAGCCTTTTGTAGAATCCATTTGAACGTTCCGTGTGTGAAAATCCCTCCATACATACATCCATAGCTTCTTCTCAATGTTTTTGTTGTTTGTACATTATTGTTAGTATTTTTTGATACCATTTTGTATTGTGGTGTTTCATTTCATGATAGTTTGCTCTGTTTCTTCTGTTGCTTTCATTGGGTTTCTATATTCTTCTTGAACTGTACACAATTTGTTTTAATTGCTATTATTATACGGCTGCCATATTGACTGCTCGCTCTTTGATTGTGCGGTTTGATTTTGACTGGGATCGTGCATTTTTGGTTGTAATTTGGAGCACTTTCCCAGAAATTGAAACACTTTGTGTTATAAAACAGCCGCTCAAACGTAATCTTACTTGATCTATCCAGAAAGGATAGAATAACGCTTACCTTTTGGTGTTTTCGGTAATTTTTCATATATTTCTTACCACTTTATTATTCATTGTAATTTAGATTGAATATTTTGGTATCAATTGTCAGTTGAATAACTGGGTGAATCCACAATAATTTTCCGCAGTGGAATTTTCCTCCGAGCCGCTGACTGTCTGATCATTGTGCAATAGTGGGTGGTGTTTCTTCGTACATTTGTCGACGGTACAGCGCTTGCTCAATCTACATTCGATAGCCTTATGACCTTGTCTAAGACACGAGAAGCAAATACCCTTGCTTTTAACTTGAGACCATCGATTTTCCACTTTAAGCGCTCAAAACGTGTGCATTTATCGACGGGGTGGTTGCCAGAACATATACCACACTTATTACTCACAGTCAAAGTACTACAGTGCTCTGATAACACATGACAGTTCACCCTGGTGCTACATCCCTTTTTTGGACGCTCTGCTAACCGTCCAAATCTGCTTGTAGCCACTCTTGCGCGGGCTGCTACAAACTTGGTAAGCTCGGCAAAAGTTGGTTCTCTACCATCCTCGGTCAACTTATCTACTACTTCTGCCCACTGCACTTGCATGGGCTGAAGCAATAGTTTCACCAATCTCTCCAAAGTGGCCAGAGAATTTAAATCTGCAGTATAATTCATCTGTTCCAGAATAATAGCGCAATTTTCCATTTTTATAGCTAGGTTTGACAGATGTTCTGCGTTATTATAATCAAAGTTTACACAGTTGAACAAGTCTTTCAAAGTTTCACGGGCTATTACATGAGTCTGTCCGAACAATCGTTTCAAGATCTCCCTGGCCCTTTTATAACCCGCTGCTGCATCCATTACCACACAACTTTCAATTACTGCCTTCGCTTTGCCCTTACAGTAATGTATCAAGTATAGTAGACGTTGGCTATCATCACCGACTCTCGATGCAATATAGGTTTCATATTCTTTTATAAACCTCCAATACTGTTTTAGCTGTCCGTCAAAGTAACTTAGTTCAACCTTTGGTAATTCTAGACCGACTAAAGGAAGTTTAGGCACGACATTGTGTTTTGACATCTCAGACCCTCGCCTTTTATCTAAACTAAAATTTTCTAGATCATCTGCAATTAAATCACAACTAGAATCACTATCATTATAATTAGCCCTAACTGTATCTGAACCATGAGACATAAAGACATCAGAAGGCACTTGCTATGTACAAAGGGATTCGTCGCTTAATTTGGGTCCATCAGCACCATCGAGCTTGGAAATTATCTTCTTTTGACGAGGTTTGTCATCTCGAACGAAGCGACCAAATTTCAGGGGACCAAGATTAAAATGCACAACACGATAGCCAAGAAACCGACCAAAGGATATTTGTTCAGAACTGTAAACTCGAACCAAGCTGCTAACCGATCAATATTTGTTTAGAGCCGTAAGTTCTTCCAAGCAGCCAACCAATATTTGTTTAGAACTGTAATATCCAAACCTAAATTCCAATAGGTCTGGATGTGGTTGAATAACTACAGTAAAAGTTTAGAAACTCGTTTCAATTGAAATCAAAACAAAGTGTTTGATGTAGTCACGGTTCTAAATTTCATCATATATACAAAAGTACAAATTTACCTAAACATATATTACTACCCAGTTATTCAACCGACAACTGTTACTACCCAGTTATTCAACCGACAATTGATACCAAAATATTCAATCGAAAACACCAAAAGGTAAGCGTTATTCTATCCTTTCTGGATAGATCAAGTAAGATTACGTTTGAGCGGCTGTTTTATAACACAAAGTGTTTCAATTTCTGGGAAAGTGCTCCAAATTACAACCAAAAATGCACGATCCCAGTCAAAATCAAACCGCACAATCAAAGAGCGAGCAGTCAATATGGCAGCCGTATAATAATAGCAATTAAAACAAATTGTGTACAGTTCAAGAAGAATATAGAAACCCAATGAAAGCAACAGAAGAAACAGAGCAAACTATCATGAAATGAAACACCACAATACAAAATGGTATCAAAAAATACTAACAATAATGTACAAACAACAAAAACGTTGAGAAGAAGCTATGGATGTATGTATGGAGGGATTTTCACACACGGAACGTTCAAATGGATTCTATACCTTTGACCTGAAGGTCTAGTCCACAAGGCAGTGGAGCATCGTAAGGAGATGCAGTCCCATGGTACCTGGTGACCAACGATTGGTTCATACTCCATTTGTTCCTTCAGGATACTGAAGCCCATGTGCACCATTGGTTTGGAATCAGGGTTTTTCAACTCCCCTAGGTGAACTTTCTATGTCCAACAACCCGGTTAAAGTTCCGGATATTCGTTTTTTGTCCTCTGAATTTCGTAAACAACAGTAATGCCATGAGAAGGCAATGAGTAGGACTTCCCTGACAGAGGCTATATATTCGCGTGGACATATGAGAGCATTTGGAGAGGGAGAGCGGACTCTCCCCACTCTCGGCCGTACCAGGGCATTCGGGGGCCGAGTGACTAGTCGTCATATTACCTACCTAATCCATAGAATTCTATCAGCACTAAAGGAACTAGACAAACATGACGTTGGTCACAGCGTAGTTACCAATGAATCATAAATACATCTCATTCCTAGAGAAAGTCCGTCGTTGCCTGGATAACTCAGTGATAGTATCTTAAACTATAAAGTTAAGTAACTCAAGTTCGAATCTCACGGGATCAGCCATCGCAAGGCTTGAAGAACAAGAATTCAATCCTAGTTAATAAGTTCTTCGATTGACACTGCCATCCATCTCCGAGTGAGGATAAAATAACTGTTCAGCGCTCCATAGTTCTCAAAATTTAATTGATTTATCAAAATCCCCATTTGAAAGATTACTTAATTACTTAACCATTGTAATTTTAGGGTTGTGGAGGTTGTTGAGTTTCATTGAAATCATGAAAATATAGATGTTAGACCATCATTAAAAACCTGGAAACACTTGAAGGCTGTTTCGTCCTAATATGGGACTCCTCACCAGTGCCCATCCTGGACACAGAACCTTCGGTCTCACGCGTAAACGCCTAAGCTGTAGACCACTGAGCTGGGATTCAATGGTGTTAATTTCTAAGTTCAACCAATCCACAATATTGCGTGACCATTCAACACTTATAAAAGGAGTCGTGTCACAATATGCTAGTTCGATTTGCTGATTCATCCATGCTTTCTGAATCCCCAACTAACCTCGTATTTGAGTAAGAAAAAAAAGGATTAAGATGCATCAAAAGATGGATTCTAAAAAACAACTAAATGCCTATAGAAAATTTATATTTAATACATAGATTGTCCAGATTGGGATACGTGTTTGGTAATCTAAGCAGGACGAATAACTCATCCACAATAGGCTCTCCATAGTTACACTATTTACTTGCTTATTGGCTTGGTGATAAAATAAGGTCCATATAATCTTTCAGCAAGATTTAACCTATCGAGAATTATTTGACATATTTCCTATCTCTCCCGCAAAACAAATCTATCTTCGTATCTGTTGTGATGACTAAATATCACGAAATATTTATGTAAATGATCTTAGTATAAATTTCCTATAAACTAACGTGTAATATCATTATTTCTCTTTGTTATTCTAAAAACATACACAACTAAAATTTTCTAGGTGGCGTAGTTCATTTTATTTCAGTTTAATTTTTGCTATTCCAACAATGATGATTATGATTATTTTCATGTTATTATGGCCACATTATGTACCAGAAAGTTGTCCAACACATTTTCGTGAAATATCAATGAATGATCAACAACAGCAACAACAGAATCTTCTGAATAATTCGAATAATACAAATGAGCATAGAATACACTATTTTACTACACCTATGATAATACCTGGATTATCAGTTGAAAATATGTTAATGTTTTTATTAGCTACACCAATACAGGTAGGTGAACTTTGTTATTCCATAAATATTTCAGTATGTACCACTGATGTGTCTTCTTTTGTCATCTAATATCTTGTCTTGTAAGAAGCCCAGAACGTGACTCATACATATTTATCGGTCAAGTAGCCACCTATCATATCACAATAGCCACAAAGAAAAAGAGGGACACTAAAAACTTTGCTAAACTACTCTGACGGATTTTTAACCATTTATCAGCTATGGTGCCTAATCATGCATTGCAATCGTCTCGTCGATCTGAACAAAAAGGTTTACTACTCTTGACATGGTTCAGACCTTATACCATGTCTTGGGTCACCCCTAGCTTTCTTTCAATCTGTTCTTATACTAGTCACCATTTCTAGTTAAAATAAACAATTTAAACTCATAAATTATTATCAGAAGGGGGCTTTGTGGAGACTTTAGTAATTATATAGTTGGACTCATGAGTCAATTGAAGCTAGACCACCACTGCGTAGGCTTCTTGTTAGCGCTTAAGTTGACTCCGCTCTTCGTTATGTTCAGAGCCAGATGGGATGAGTTTTCGAGCATCTATCTGGTTGTTGTGCTTTATTCCTAATAGTAACATCTGTTGCTTGAAGGCTAAATGAAAAGTCTGAATGTTAATGAAATATAGGTTTACTCAACAATGATATTAGTTTGCTAAAACTTTCATTCAAAGTTTCTTGCTGATTCCTTTCAATTATTTTGCACTATATCTAATGATTGATGATATAGTTTTGTTTCCTTTATTTAATGCCTCAATACATTAATTCAGTAGTCGGTTAGAATCATTTTATCATCATAACCAATTATTATCCTTTGACTAGTAACTTTTTGATTGCTGACCAAAGTCTGTTAATGAAGAAAGACAACATTAACCAAGTTTTATTCAACATGATAGAGCAATTCCGCTTCGTTTTGCATTTTTAAAGCAAGTCGACAGAAAAGCTTAAACATAACAGAGATCACTTATGATTGGAGTAGGTTAACTTAGAGGGCTCTTAATGTGAAGCTGACCTAAAGGGCTCGAAATCTCAGTGTCAAGGGTTTCTTTAAGATTTCATAAATTCTATTATTATTATTATAAACAAGTATCTGTAAGAAAAGCATAACTTGTTTATAATAAAAATAAGTAGTAGTAAGTGTCGTCAACCGGTCATTGATTAATGAAACTAACTCAATAATTCTAATCAATAAATAACTGAAAAATGTTCATTTCTTTACAATTTTATATTTTCTTGCATAAAGGTATCGATTTATTGATCTCCTTTGTGATATATTGAGTTTTCTCTTAAAACTTATAAGTGCATCTAAAAAGATAATCATATTTGTCTCTTATTAAAGTTATATATAAAGGGTTTATCGATCCATTCTTTTTTTCAGCTTATCATTTTTTGTAGATGATGAATGAAATTCCTTAAACTCATCATAAACAACATCTATATCTCGATTAGGTGTGTACAACATAGATGCGTTTTCATTCTCTTAAATCTCATAATATTTTTCAATTAGACAGTAAACGATCAAATCTTGAATCTACAATTTTCATAGAATCCTAGCATATTTTTAAAGGTATACAACCATAGGCACTTCAAGCATACTTACCTTAGATTTATTATAAGAAATAAAGGACTGGTCTTTCGTAAAACAATGTTTCACTGTCTTCATAAAAACATATGATACTGCTGTCGTGAACGAGAACACCGTTGGGGCATAACCAAATATATTTTATTAAAACATTATAGAATATCTTGATAGAATCTGAGAACCGTACAGTAAATACTCCATTTGCAAAATATCCATCAATTGTCTCAGAATTTGTTATTCCTTCGTTTCCATACCAATTACTCTCTGTTTTCGTTCTCTTCTCTTCAATTTCCTCAACCTTCTGCCTCCAGGCATTCCACTTACGATTGGCTATACATACTACTTATATCTGTCGATATCAGTAACAAACACTATTATTATTATTGTTATTATTATTATTATTGTTTCAGTGATCTCTTAAAATACAGAACAAATGAAGATATTAAAAGATAAAACATCGGATACGAGGAATGGAAAGGTTATAGCAATTGTTATTCGTGATCACCTCATAAGTAAACTTCTTGGGTATAAAATTAAAATATAGGATAACGAGCCATAACTATGTAGCTCACCTATTTTTTCAATATTTAATAAGTGTGTGTAATAAAGTATTCTTGGACGTTTTCCTGTTCAATTAGTGAGTGACTGCTATTTACAAGACTGTAGTTTTTACGGAGGATACCGTTTCAATCTCTAACTTTTATTTTATTAATTCTCTCATCTGGTAAGTTGGAATGCGTTACACTGGCAGGTTCTTAGAAAATACATTTAGGTAGATTTAACTGATTCAAATGAGATCACAAGTAAATGTTATGCTTTTATGTTCAGAATTCACTTCTTAAGCAAACAGAAAACGTCTCGGAAATGCTAGATATTACACTTTTATTGAACATTAGAAAAAAAAAAGTTATTGTCGCACTAAAAGTAAGAGTTCAAGTTATGAAAAATTTTTTTTAGATTACTACAGGCATGTATACATCTTGAACCCTGTTGCGTAAAATCTTTTTTATATCACCTAAACTGTATACATTCATTGTTTTTACTAATGTGTCAGTAATGCTTTAAATATATTTAGTGACAATTAAAATACCTAGAAAGCTATTGTTTTATTCCTAACCTGTTTACGTATTCATTTCACGGTGATGATGGTGATGGTCACTCATGACATGATCAATCACAGAGTTTTAATCTATAATGTTAACCCGTGACTATTAGCAGTACAGAGATACATTTTACGAACAGCGTTAAATACCTTAATATTAACTCAATAGTCTTAGTCAGCATCGTTCATAATATCAGTAAGCTGATCTTTGTATTAAAGATTTCGCATAGTTTGGTGAGTATAACCTTTATGATTCATTGCTAACATTAGGTTTAGTTAATTTCCTTAAGAAAAGAAAAATCTACTCCATTGCTCTTTGACTTTTTATCTGTTCACACACACTCACAATACCATACATTCTCGCAACGTGTACAGTACAGTTAAATTCTATGTACTTCAAAGTTTTATATTTATATTTGGTAAATCTATTTAAGATTTGTACATAACAATAGCTCCGGTTTTATGATTAATTTAATGCTTTTCAGTTTACAGTATAGAACTGGGGGAATTATTGAACTGTTAGGTTAGACAACCATTGAGGTACTGGACGTCCATTTCGTCCTAGTGTGGGTCTCCTAGACAATGTATGTTTACCACTCTGCACATGGGAAACAAACCTAGGACCTTTGATCTTTTTTAAATTTTGTTTGAGATTCGTCATTGTGAGATAATAATGAGCTTCTGAAAACTTTAACTATCCGGTGATTACATTTCAAACATCAGCAGCTAGTTGGTAATATTCATTTGTTTAAAACTCCACACGTTGCATGGTATAAAAAATAGGGTAATATCATGGTTTCGTATGTTTGTATCATTTCTTAACCTTGAACATGTATATTCATATAGTTTATGAACAACAAATTCATAATAGGAACACATCAAGTGTAATTATTATCTAGTTATTTTTGTCTTTTTTTTCTATTGTTTATTATCTTCGATAAATTCAATTTTTCCGCAACCGTTCTACTATACAAGCAAACAAATTTTTATTATTATTTTACAAGTAGGCCGTCGTTCTCTTTTATTACGGGTTAGAGTTGTTATGATTGAATGAATAGATTTTAATTTATTATTTATACCGATCAATCGATGAAATGTTATGATACAACATAGTCAAATGACAATTGCTCATAAGATGGAATTGTTGGCTGTAATCCCAGAAACAACTATATATCAATGTTTGATGAAATTAATGCCTAACTATCAGAATTATTTTCTTACCTTATCATATGGTCTTTTGAATTCAATCAGATTTTTTTCTTCAAAAGTTAGGCTATATTTTGTAGTGTAGAAATTTTTTTATTGTGATATATGTAGAGTGAGTAGTAAAATGTATTCATTCTCAAAAATAAAATTTCTCACTGATGATAACAAATGAGTATGGGATTAGGTTACGAAGAGAAATAGGAGACTAATACATATATCTACCGTTTTTTATTATAAGGGTTCACGTTAACTTGTGGAAACATTGTTGTACACTATCATCACACAATTGCAAATGACAAGGAAAATGTGGTAGCAATGTATCACTCACATGTATGTCATTATTTATTGTCCTTTCAAAGCCGTTTTATTATTTTTATAGAATAAATAGGATGTGGCTAAACTTGGGACTCGTCAACTGGATGTACCTGCATCCCAGAATTGATATTCCCTTTGGCACTCGATCCTAGTACTGTTGTTTATTGTTTCAAAGGAGCAGTAAGTGGTGATTGGATAAATAAGAAGAATCCTCGTAGAATTGTTAGTGATCTAACTTGTGATAATATATTCCTAAAAGAATTGCAGAATCTACACTAATGTATACAGACATGACCAGGTTGGTAGAAATTAATAAGCCAAATAATAATAACATGGGAAGAGTTTGCGTTTTCTTTTCGAAAACGCACAATTTTGGGAATTAGTTTAAATTGAGAAATCATGACGAAGTTGTTAATAGTTTGAAGCTTAAAATTTATGCAGAATTTGTGAACTGTAGTGAAATCACTATCATTAAAGCATTAGAAATTGTGAATACACGATATATTAAACCTTAATCAAGTAACCAATGTTGATCCCCTTTTAGAAACATCAATTAATTGGATAGTGTAAAACAGGATTTTACTTCCAAGCATTTTTGTGGAGCTATCTTCGCTCATTATTTATTTCATCATCTCAACTATTGCTGTAGTTGTACTCTGTTTGACTAAGTTATTCGCCGCAAAGTTCAGATTATATCGATCAGTACTTTAATTTTATTTTGATGTATAGGAATTATTTTCAGAATATATATATATATATATATGTCTTGCCAATGAATCACATAATGTAATCAGTATGAATATTTTATTGTCATTATGGGGTTACGCAGATTGCGAAATTTGATCAAAATCATGGAACGATCTAAATTAGATCAGTATTGAAACCTGGGAACACTGGACGGCTGTCTCATCCTAATGTGGTGCTTCTTAACAATGCAAATCCACGATCCCCATGCGGAAAGAGAACCCAATATCATTGGTCCCGTGCGCGAACACCTAAACTCTAGACTACTGAGCTGTTATCGAACGGTGTTAATGTATAACGTCGGTCCATGGTTTCAATATAATTCAACGATCTCCGCAACCTCTTACCGACAGTTATCATTTGCTCACCAGCGACTGACTTCGAAAGGAAATTCCCAGAGTTCTAGTGAGAAGCCGCGAATAGTAGGGTCAAACCATGTTGAATGTGATATAGTTACATACTTAACACTATGGAATGAATAAAGCTGAACATCAGAGCCGTTGAATGAGGGTCAACTCAATGGTCTAGATGGTAGACGTTCGTGGGCGCGGCCAGAGGTTCTGGGTTGTAATCGCGCGTGGGTTTTCATTGTTGACGAATCCTACACCGAAACGAAAGTGTCGTCCGACGCTTTCAGGTTTTAGTAGTGGTCTAACATTGAACGGTTCGTGATTTCAATAAATATTTATTCCTTGAAATCCCTCTTATTTCGATTGATTAGTTTTACACGTATCTGATCATTATTTACGCTGATTGAATTTATCGTATAGATAGAATAACGGAAATTTCTTGTAGTATATGAAATAAGAATAAAATAAATTGTACACTTATACGATTAATTATTATCATTTACTAGTTGTTTGAGAGACCTCATTGTTAAGTTGTTTATATTCGTAAAAAAGTGTAGTCGATAATCACATACATTTTCTCATGACATATATGTAACTCGGTAACTGAATCTAGCTTCGTGTATCCGAAATTAAGTTATACTTTATTTGCTATGAATGACGATTTTATCTTGCCACCAAGACCAAAACAGATAAAACTCAGTTTGAACGTACTCTGTAGTAGTTAAGCTGGTTGGTTGATTTGAACGATATAACCAATTGATTTGAATTGAAGCGTCAAAACTGACAGTGGGTCATAAATCCTAATATGCTTGGAATATCTTACTTATTCCTTATACTCATTGATTTTGATTACATCCATTTCATTTAGAATAACAAATGTCATGCTAGTTGGAGTGCTTACATTTTGCAAATTAAATATAAAATCGACAATGCAACAACTTCACTCGTCTAGTCGTTCACCTTTTGTCAATTTCATAATTTTGTTATGTATTTCGATTACTAATTCTTTTCTCTGTGTAATTTATAACAGCTTAAATTAATGATATACGATTTATGCATTAGGTCAGATGTTTAATATTTCTATCTGTTCTTTATTCAATATAACAATAATGACAGTAATAATAATAATAACAATAATAATAATAATGTAAACAGACTTACCTTGCTGTACTGATATATTTATTTTACGTTGACCTATTTCACGAAAAACTATAAATCAAATCATAACTTGGTAATGATACCTACAAACTCATCAATAACCGGATCAAATTTCCATGAATAATCAGGTTAAATTGTAATTTATAGAAAAAATATTTTTCGTGAATTATTCCCTGATTTATTTCGTTTATCCATTTCTCTATGTAGTCAGTGTTTATTTTTCTCTCTCTTCATCAATGAATAATCTAGTTGTATTTCAATGTTTAATTTACTTAATCAAATTGTAACGTTAGTGATCAGTAATAAAACAGTGAACTGTGTTAGTGTTTTTTTTTCTCTATCTCTCTAATCTACAATGATTCTTTATTTAACGTTTAATTGTTCAACTTTGGTCGCGACCATTTTAAAACGATTATACTATTTATTAAGGCAGAATTTATTCGTAATGTTTTCAGTCCTCAACGAGCGTGTCGTATTCACCGATTTCTATCATTTTTTTAATGTTTATTGAGTAAGTGGACTTTTCACTAAGGAATTTATTTCAGCTCTTGATCACAAATAGGTTCAGTGTAGCGCAGCCCAACATGTTAAATGCAAATGTAGTGAAAATTAGACCTTGGGACAAAATTCTAAATGAAAATTATATTTTAATATGTAGCATTCATCCACTAAATGAACAGAAAACTGACTGTGAAAGTGTTGGATACACATTACATTTATTGAACATTGAAGCTGACGGATAACCCTGGTCTTCGTTCACATCATTTTATTTTTTAATATTAAGATATAAAGTTTCTAGAGTTTGTTCATTTTAAACATAGTTTTCATCATAATCTATCTGTCCTCTGTTAAGGATTCGTTTTAAATCATGAAACATTTGATAAGTGTTTTATCTCAGCCGTACTCACCCACAACTCAATGCAAAGTTAAACTATTTACCATCACATCTTTAAATGAATATAATAATTTTAGATGCCTTATTCGACTAAGTGATTTCGCATGATCATTAGCTTATTGATGGTATTAGTATAATATCTTTTCCTCTCTTTTTTTTTTGATTTTTACTCCAGATATTCGGTGGTCGCTATTTTTATATTCATGCATACAAATCATTAAAACATGGTATAGCAAATATGGATGTTTTAATTGTAATAGCTACAACGATTGCATATTTATATTCTGTCGTTATTTTATTAATTGCAATATTGAATCGTTGGCAACATAGTCCACGTACTGTATTTGAAACATCACCAATGTTACTAGTCTTTGTTTCATTAGGTCGTTGGTTAGAGCATATTGCAAAGGTAAAACATTGCTTCCTTTTTTTGCTTGTATGATTTATTCATTTTAATCAAATTTTTTGAACCATAAATGTGCATTAAAAAAATTATTGTTATTGTGAGCGGAGTACATTTGTCAACTATTTGAGTTACCTATCTATCAATCTTGACATGCTTTTATTATACTTCGATATGTGTAGGTTTTATTTTAATTCTGCCATAGGGGAATTAGTCATAAGTTTAACTCATTTGTTAAACTTATTTGTTTATTTACTCAGCTCTGAACTATACTGTTTGTATGTGTAAGAGGGTAATCATGCTACCATTCAACTAAAGTTTGTAGATGTACATTCGAAACTGGAACATAAAGTTATGGTAATATGTTAAAAGTCTCAACAACCAGCTACCCAGATACACGAACTTCTCGACTACTTCTATCTGCTCACTACCCAGGGTGAATGTAGGATCAGGATCCTGCCAGTCTTGTAAAATTAATTTGCACTTAGGTGTAACACACATAGTAGTTACAAAATCATGTTGAATGTATCATATATACATATCAACTGCTAGTTTGTATGTAACATGACAGTTCATGAAATTCTTCAAATTTGATGAATATAAAGTTCAAGAAAAAAGAACCAATTGATAACAATTTATTTTGAAGTTATATGGAGAAATCGAGTAGAAATTATGATACGTCGCTTTGTCACATTGTTCAAGTTTGAATTACTTGACTCTTTCTGTTGTGCACAGAGTTCCGGTAATCATCCTTTTTTTTAGAAGACTTCCTACGACTTTGTGTATTGTATTTACGGGTAATTCCAGTGGGTGGAGAGGAGATCCATGATCGTAGTTCACAATGTGTGTAAATATTAAATCAAGCACAGTAATAGTTACAGACGTATTTATAGTCAAACATCACAATTTAGGGTATAAAAGCCAAAACAAAGCTAGAAGCCACTGATTTCCCATTATCCGGTGTACAGGACAAGGATTAAGGTCGTTCATATGGCCTAAATCACTACCTCTCACATATCTCAATTCAAACTACTTCACGGTCACATAAATATATGCATAATTTCTGTACATATTCGTTTGGTTTTTTGACGGTGCATTTTCTAACGCCTCGTGATCTCTGTCTCTCGCATTAGTGAGAAAGTCAGATATTAAGAGTGTCCACTATTAGTCAATGAAATCGGATTGACAGATCATAACACCAGTATTTACTGAGATTTACGATTTTGGTTATTCGTTGCCTAATATTGTCCTTTCAATGTTTAATACTTATTATTATTATTTGATAATTCTTAGGGAAAAACATCCGAAGCGCTAACTAAATTACTCTCCTTACATGCTAAAGAAGCTACTCTTATTGACCTATCATCGACAGAAAGACAAAAATTAGAAGATACCTTACAACAGCAAACAAAACATTTACCGACAAATTTATTTACTAGTGGAATTGAAAAACGTATCCCAGTTGAATTGGTTCATCAAAACGATATCATCAAAGTAATTATGATGTGTCTTTTTTGCATTCATTCTTTTATCATGAAAAGTCTAGTAATCAAATATGATAAATATATATAAAAAAGAGGATGCAGCTTTTATTATATGCAACCTTTTAATGTGCTGTGCGATTTTCATACTGATATGAAAGCTTTCTGTACACGAGCCCAAGGGGCTACTCGAGTGAAAGGGAATTTATTCACTAAATCGAATTGAGAGCGTGTGCACATTGATTCGTATGTATGTCTGTCACTTGACTGTTGCTGCTACCTTGACGTGGTGGTCGGGCTCGCCTATCGTGATGATCCAATCGAGCTATACTGGCTGGAACAATCGTTCCTCAAGGTCCTACCATGCCAGACAGGTCGTTTGAAGAGCGGTGAGACTAAAAGCAGCAATCCCAAGGTCCGAAGGCGAAGTCGTACTGCTGACTGTACAAAGGTGTGAAAGCAGTAAGGTGTTTCCTTCAGACAACCAGCATGACAGCGATGCTGCCTTCCCACAAGGAGGGGTGGGGTTAGAAAAGGTCGACCCTAAAAATGCACACCTCGCCTTATCCCACGGATATCCGTCTCCGGCGGTAAGGACTTTTGAAGAACGGAGCTAACACGTCAAACATCCCCCACAAAAAGGCCGTGCGTGACCGGCCTCAAGCAGTTGTCCCTTGGGCACTGCGGTCACGCTCCCAGGTCGTTCAGACCAACACTAATCCAACTTCTTTTTCAGGTCCCTCAAGAAATACCCTTCCACGGTGTGGGCAGCCGGGAAGTGATACTAGCCCTCATACCCTTAACTGCACACGAGACCAAGTTGGTCACTTTCAAATCCTTCCTACACCTAATAATTCTGTTATCTCCACGACTAACCCTTCCCACGTCCTTTTATCACCTCGCACCGCTAGGGCAAACGATTCGAGTACACAGAACGTTATTCCTGGTCTCCTGAAACCACGCTCTAAACTACATGTAGGAACTTTTAATGTCCGAACATTGTGCCAAATAGGACAACAGGCTTCCTTAGCTAGGACTCTAGAATCTTACACCATCGATGTGTGCTGCGTCTCCGAAACGCGCATACAAGATCCGAGTAGTGTCATTCATTTGACCGCACCTAATCAAAATAAAGATTCATCTCGATACACGCTTCGTGTATCTGGAAGCCCTGATGCTGCTTCCCGTGGCCTCGCTGGAGTAGGTATAGCATTAAGTCGTAGGGCAGAACTAGCTCTTTTAGACTGGATCCCAGTAGACAGTCGTCTATGCGCTGTCCGACTAAACGGATCAGTAAGGACTCGGAAAGATAGGGAAACTCGTCGTTGCCTCTTCGTCGTCTCTGCCTACTCTCCCACTGACTGCAGCTCAGACGATATAAAAGATGAGTTCTACAGGAAACTTTCTGACCTTCTCCGAAAAGCTAGGCGTTCTGATGTAGTAACAGTAGCAGGTGACTTCAATGCTCAAGTAGGTAAACTAAGTGAAAGGGAAAGACACCTGGGTGGATCTTATGGTGTCGTGTCTAAAAGAACAGATAATGGCGACCGTCTGTTGCAGCTGTGCTCAGATAACCGCCTATTTCTTGCAAATACTAACTTTAAGCATAAGGAAAAACATCTTTTGACATGGCGACCCCCGAATTCGTCCCAACGTTGGACCCAATTAGATCACATCGCTATCAGCCACCGATGGAGGGGCTCGATAGAAGACTGTCACTCATTCTGGAGCACATGTTTAGATTCAGATCATGCTCTAGTGCGAGCACGTATCTGTCTGCGACTTACTGGACGTAGGAAAGACACTGCAGGAAAGCCTCTAAGGGTTCTACTTAATGATAAGCAAGCTAAGAATATATTTCAGGAACAACTGGTAAAACAGTTAGACAGACATGTAAGTTGTATCCACCCCGAAGCAGCGTGGAATGACATCCAAAAAGCTGTGGAAACAGCAGTGATATCCGCTAGTAAGGTAAGCCATAAGGTCAGGGAAAAACAATGGATCTCGACAGCATCTACCGCACTGATAGATGCTCGAAAACTCATCCCTCCTAGCTCTGAACATAACGAAGAGCGGAGTCAACTTAAGCGCAGGCTTATAAGAAGCCTACGTAATGATCGTGAACAGTGGTGGTTAGCGAAAGCAAGAGAGATGGAGAAGGCAGCAGCAATAGGTAACAGTAGGCAGCTATTCAGACTCGTTAAAGAAACCGGTATTAGGAACCCGAATATCAGTGAAACCATCTCAGATAAAGATGGGCATATTATTCATTCTCAATCCAGGAGATTGGATCGATGGGCAGAACACTTTAGGGATCAGTTCAACTGGCCTTCAGCCACACCTCAATTACCCAGGATCCCCAGTCGTCCTGAATGGCAAATTGATGTAAGTCCTCCAACCCTCTGCGAGGTTGAAAAAGCTATAGGAAATCTAAAGTGAGGGAGGGCAGCAGGCCCTGACAGGTTGACCCCTGAGATTTTTAAGGATGGTGGTCCAGTACTAACAGTGAGATTGACTGAGGTCTTAGGTAGAATCTGGGAACTGGACGTAATTCCATCTGACTGGTCCCAATCACTGATTGTGCCAGTCTATAAGAAAGGACAAAAGTCCTCCTGTGACAATCACAGAGGGATCAGTTTGACTAATATAGTGTCTAAAATATTAGCTTCAATAATACTAGGTCGCCTAACCAAAGCTCGTGAAGAGCAGACTAGAGAAAACCAGGCTGGTTTTCGACCTGGACGTGGTTGTATAGACCAGATATTCACCCTACGTCAGGTCCTAGAACATAGACAT
This sequence comes from Schistosoma mansoni, assembly GCF_000237925.1. NCBI lineage: Eukaryota > Metazoa > Platyhelminthes > Trematoda > Strigeidida > Schistosomatidae > Schistosoma > Schistosoma mansoni. Next base: position 22,128,212 of record NC_031498.1, on the reverse strand, counting down.
ACATTCAGACGTCCCACAATAGTAGTATTTCTTGACCTTAAGGCGGCATTTGACTCCGTTGATCGTGAGGTTCTATGGCAGTGTTTGTCACTGAAAGGAGTACCAAAGAAGTACATTAACCTCATAAAGGCTCTCTACTCGAACACAACTGGTCGAGTTAGAGCCTATGGCGAACTGTCATCAGAACTGATTACCTCAAGTGGCGTTCGTCAGGGCTGTCCACTCTCCCCATTCTTGTTTAACTTTGTCATTGACATACTTTTAGAGATAGCACTTTCATCAGCTAAACCTCCAGGAGTTGAACTTTTACCGGGAGGCTCACTTGTTGACTTAGAATACGCCGACGACATAGTTTTACTCGGTGAAGACGCTGATAACATGCAGAGTCTTCTGACCACTATAAGCAACTATGCAGGCATGTTCGGGATGCGATTCTCTCCCTCGAAGTGCAAAATGTTACTTCAGGATTGGGTTGCAGCGACACCTGAACTAATGATAGGGAGTGAAGTAGTTGAGCGTGTAGACCACTTCACTTATCTTGGGAGTCTCATCAGCCCTTGTGGTCTGGTGTGTGACGAAATCTCAGCACGGATACAGAAGGCTCGTCTAGCTTTCGCCAACTTGCATCATTTATGGCGTAGGCGAGATATCCGTCTAGCAACCAAAGGACGGGTTTACTGTGCAGCAGTCCGTTCCGTCCTACTTTATGGAAGTGAAACATGGCCAATAAGAGTAGAGGATATTCGTAGGCTACTAGTGTTCGATCATAGGTGTCTTCGAAGCATTGCTCGTATATCCTGGGACCACCGGGTAAGTAATGCAGTTGTTAGGAAACGAGTACTAGGTAGGGATGGCAAGTCGATTGATGAAGTAGTGAAACTTCATCAGTTGAGATGGCTGGGACATGTGTTACGTATGCCCGACCACCGACTGCCCCGACGTGCAATGTTTCATGGTGTAGGAGTAGGTTGGAAGAAAGTTAGGGGTGGCCAGACCAAAACGTGGCACAAATCAATGAAGTCACTGACAAGTGGACTGAGCCATGTTGGTAGGTGTAGACTACCTGGTTGGGATTCGCGAGATGATAGCAACCGATGGTTAGAGACCTTGAATGACATGGCTCAAAATCGTTTGCAATGGCGAAGGTGCATCCACTCTTTGTGTTCTACCAAATTCTAATCTTCTGAATTCCTCATGTCTTTATCTTTTTCTCTTTCCAAATTTATTTCACTGTACTATACTCCTTCAATAATTTCTTCAAACCCTAATCTTTTGGATTTCTGATTATACTCCTACTACTTCTACCACTATGGGATTTGAATCGACAACTGCATCTCTGTGCTAATGTGGTATGGCAACTCGAACTGATGTACGTACGTACGAAGTTCTACGTTGTGACTGACTGACTGACTGTCACTTGAAAAGTAAAGCCACCAATACTAAATGTCTCATTCCCTATAAATGCAAGCTATTTATTGACGAATCATCTGTCCTTAAAACTTCGCCGATATCTTATTAGCCCACTATCAACCTTCTTTTTTACTTTTATTGGAGATAATGAAAGGTGATATTGCTTAGCTGTTCTTACTGATCATCTTTATGGATGGGGTCCGATGTATTTTAAATTATGACTTTGATAAATATAATCCTAGTGAGGCGTGTTCTCATAACTTCAGTGATATGATATTTTCTCAGCTATATATACATAAAATCACAACGCCAATGCATCCAAGTCTAAAAGCTGCTTCGTTGTCTTTATTGTGTTGTTCCTAAGCTCCAGATTAGCTTCGGATGATTGTGAAGGTTAATATGTTAGACACCATGTTAGTCAAACAGGTTTGTCTGTGATTATCACCACATGATTTCTGTCCTTTTTATAAACCGTTACGATCAATAATCTAGACCAGTCAAGTGTGTTTACATTCATTTCCCAAAACTGGACCCTCTACCTAAAGATCTCTGGAGTCCATCTATCACAACATTCCTAGATGAATTATTAGGTAAACACAAACATATGCATTTGTAAACAATACGTACTGTGATTTCATTTGTTGGAGAATCATTGAAAATCTCGAAGCAATACATCATTTGTTTCGTGATAGATAAGTACTCGGAGTCTCGTAGTGCTTATCGGAAGCTTATGTTAATTTAGAATACAACACAACCATCACTGATATCAATAGCAACTGTGTCATATTTGGCGGCACAGTTGTCTCCGAAATCGTACGGTTCCTGGATTCCACTTCGTGTAAACACTTCTAGTAAGTTTATAAACTAAGACAAAACAGCTGCTTAGCATCCACCTGTTGTTCTTATCGAATATTAGTTTCTAATGAAAATTACTTTCAATTTATCCCCAAAAATTTCACTTTACCACACTTATTATGTTACAGTTTGTTTGTATTTATGTATTTCAATATCTTACTTCCTTACATCTGTTACTCATCCTGAAGGAGCGTAGACCGCCCACCAGGATTCTCCAACTCCGTCCGGGACAAGCCTTCCCAGTTGTTTCTAAGTGCCATCCATTCCTTTGATATCTGCTTCCGATTCACGACGTAATGTGTTCTTTGGCTCTCGTCTTTTCCACTTCCCTTCCGGATTCCAAGTTAGGGCTTGCCTCGGGATGCAGTTTGGTGATTTCTTCAGTGTATGTTCTATCCTTTTTCAACGTCTTTTCCTAATTTCCTCTTCAGCTGGAAGCCGATTCGTCCTCTCCCACAGTAGGTTGTTGCTTATGGTATCCGGACAACGGACATTGAGTATTTTGCGTAGAAAATTGTTTATAAATACTTGTACCATTTTGATGATGGTTGTGGTAGTTCTGGAATTTCAGCTCCGTACAGTAGAACTGTCTTGATGTTCGTATTGAATATTCTGATTTTGATATTGGTTGACAGTTGTTTTGAGTTCCATATGTGCTTCAACTATAAGAATGCTTACCTTGTTTTGCCAATCCTTGCCTTCACATCTGCATGAGATCCTCCTTCTTCATTGACGATTCTGCTCATACACATGAAAGTTTTCACCTCTTCCAGATCTTCTCCATCAAGTGCTATTGGGTTGGTGTTTTCTGTGTTGTATTTAAGGATGTTGCTTTTTCCTCTGTGTATGTTGAAGCCTACAGAGAATGCTGATACACTAGTTTTCTTCATCTTCATTCGTTCGTGTGTATGAAAAAGAATGGTCAGGTCATCTACAAAGTCCAAGTCGTCTAATTGTTATCTTTCCTAAAAAAAATGTACCATTTATTCCAGCTTAATATTTTCTACTTCTTCTTTTGTGATTAAAATTCCAGCAAAACGTTTAAATTTTGTTTAAGAAACTATTAAAATTCATCATAACAAATCAATAATTTCATCCAGTATTTGAGGTCAATCATAATCCAATTATTTTTAATCTGAATCTTGTGTCGTATCATAGAAAACTACTCAAAGAAGAAAATTGTTAAGTTAAAATAAAATGAAATAATCAATAGTTTCATTATAACAATGAATCATGTATTTGATTAATATATACCTTTATGTGACAGTTTCTTTTGCTACTAACTAATATTCGTAAACAATAGATTAATGAGTGCCCCGAGGATCTCTAATCAATTGTATTCTGCACAATTAATAACTTCAATGTCATTGACATTCCTCTTAGTTCAATCACATCAAGGTGTGTTCTGTTGTATTATGCATACTTTTTCCTACATCACATGTTGGCAACCACTCTGATTGTTTCATGACGTACACAGTACCTAATACTGTGTAAAAATTCAAATTGTACTAAGAAATATTTTTTGTTTTTTAGTGAAATCCTTATCGTAGCTCTACAATAATATTTCATAGGTTTTATAATTAAATATAAAAATTAAACGGTAATTTTAATCAAATCAATGGTTGTGAATCAACTAATAATATTTTCCTGGATTTAATATTCTATCTATAAAAATAGTAGTCGGTACCATTCATGTATTATCACATTTCTTGATGATATCTTTCAATTGTCTGGTCCTAATTGGAAAAAGAAAAAAATGCCTACTTTCCATACTGTTATTTGTTTGATTGTGATATTCAATTTAGTTAGTGATATTTAGAAATATTTTGGTTGAATGAAAGTATGTTGAAGATCTGACTCTATGAATGAATTAGTCCAAATGAATTTACAAAATCTTGATGAGTTAGTTTTATAAATTCAACTTGCTACGTCCTTGATCTGTCTACCTGATAATATGCATGAGAGAACGTATCTCGTTCTAGATTAAAGCCTTAACACGATAAGCTGACTAGTTCAACCTTGAGACCGGAAATGCGTGAGTTCAAATTGTGACTAACTGCCTTGAGATAAAAACTATACTATCACCTGGTTGGTTGACAAGAAAGAGAGAGAGAAGACAAGTCAACTGAAACTACTCGATTTAATCCTGATTCGGATTTCGATTAGTGCAAAAAGATAAATGAATAAACAGATGACCAACATGACGATAACGCACAAACAATCCGAAAAAAATTCAATTGTTTCCAAACTGGTCATCAGGGTAGAGTACCAAAGCTTATGTTTAAATTACAATAGCTCCGGAACGCAAATGTATATGGTGATGAATCATACATCAAATGAAAACTAATGTTTTATAGAATATACTGGGGACAGAACTCAATATCAGTATTTTTCAAACTTTGAATTAAGTGAAATAACCTCCCCAAAAATAGCTTACGTTATTTGGCATGGCTTCTTTGTTCATATCACTTCTTATTTTTCATTGTTTGTCCGAATAATGAAATTACTTTTTCTTCACTATGATGAAATTTCAGGGGAAGGGAAATAAAATGTTATATTCATCTGTTATTTGAGTATTGTTGTAAATGGTTAGAATAATCATCCGATTCAATATTATTTTGTTAGAAATGTTCCTATTCGTCTTTATGTATACATTATAAAAGTAAGATGTACTTCCAGACATGATTGTTTACATCGAATTACGTATTGTAGGCTCTGTATTCAATGACTGCATCGAAAATTTTTTTTAAATTGTTGATGTAAACGAACGGTACCAGATCTTGGGAAGGAAATATAATTCGCTGAAGTGTATGACACCCAACTAGAGTGTAGAATATAAATTGACTCAATAATTAAAACGTTTTCCATCTACATTATTAATGTTGGTTGGGAAAGGTTTTCATAGGAGAAATTATTATTATTTTGTGAGATTTTTTCCTAACATAATCTCACCAAATGTCTTTTTTTTATTTATTTGATATTTCTCTAAAAAGATTCTTCCAGGTGAAAAAGTTCCTGTTGATTCTGTCATTTTAATTGGATCCACATCATGTGATGAATCGTTGATTACTGGAGAAAGTATGCCAGTTGTTAAAAAACCAGGTTTGTTGATATATTTGATAAATTGATGTAATAGACTATGTAATCAGTAGGTATGTTTTATGTACAATTTTGAGTTAAATGTTCTCAAAATAAAAAAATAATAATATTTACTATTAATATAGATGAGATTTTCTATCGTCTGGTTTGCTTCCCATGCACGTCTATAATGATTTATTCCTAATACCCTATTGTTATTTTCGTTCACCTTCTCATTCATGAATATAAATGTTGTATATATAAATGCATAATGCATACATTCATACGTAAATTTCGTTTTTTTTGTTTTGATGTCTGTACATCATTATTTATTTATTCATCGGGAAGATTCATTCAACTAGTAATATAAGTATGTTGTAACAATTGTTTATCTGGTAGTTTGTCTTGTAAATATAATTTATTCCTTTGTATGCTTCATTGGTCTTTGGTTTACTTTTTCTTCGTTTGCATCTATGTATGTATGTATGTGTGTGTGCAAGAAGAGATGGGATTACTTTATTAATTGTCATTTGGTTTGGGGTTTTTTGAATTTTTTTATTCTTCAGAATTTGAAGACAATGACAGTTTCAGACGTAGATCATCTAAGTAGCACTGATCATTCGGGTTTACTGTAAAAACAGCAGATATTGGCTGATAATTCTGTTTATTTTTCGGATTAGATTGTCATCAAGCTTTATTCTAGTATATGGCAATATCGATATCCACATGTATACACATATGTAAGGGATCCAAAATCAATCAAGTCATCATGTGGATTAATGATAAAGATGAAAATGGTTTACATAGCTAATCATAACAAATGTAAAGTACAAGTTATGACAATGTAAGACGATGATGAATGTATGTGCAGTAGTGGCAAAATTTATAACCGTTTGAATAAATACTTCGAAAAATGAGGAAATAAACTCATTAAAATAATAATAATAATTTTGGAAAACATATTTGCCTTAAACTTGGCTAATTTCCTAGATTAATAATTCAGATTTATAATTGTTGAACCTAAGGTGGATTCATTGAAAAGTATTTTTCGTCCATATATCTTTGGTGTGATATGATGGGAATTTAATAAACAGTTAAAAATAGTAATCGTTAGTGTACGAAATAAAAGAGTCTGTGTGAATAAGTGGTGAAAAAGGTATGAAAGGATTGAATAGAAACGAATATATATATATATATATATATATATATATATATATATATATATTCGAAATAACGCAAACTTAATGTATTTGAAAAAGACGGTTGTTTATTCGTGAACTATTTGATTTCAACAAGGGTGTAGCGCTAACCCTGTCTTCAAATGCCCTGGTAAGGCCGAGGGTGGGGAGAGTCAGCTCTCCCTCTCGAAATGCTCTTACACGGCCACGCGTATACAGCCACTATTAGGGAAGTCTTACTCACTGTCTTCTCGAGGTGGGGGTGCTGTTTACAAAATTAAGGAACGGAAAGCAAATGTCCAACGGTTTTGCCGGGTCAGTAGATATGGAGGATCCACCTAGGAGAGTTGAAAAACCCTGATTTCAAACCAATGGTGCACATGAACTCCAGGATCTTGAAAGAATATAGGGCCTATGAACCTATTGTTGGTCACCGGCTATTATAGGACTGCATCTCCTGAGATTGTTCCACGTCTTTGTGGATTAGACCTTCAGGTCAAAGTCTCCGGGTGTGGCCCTCTAAAAAAAACCACATGCTTTGGCTTGGGCACCCGGACAGTATCCTATCCCTCACACAAATCAATGATAACTTCTACTGATCTCATTGTTATTATGTGATGCATATGTATTTGTTGCCCCCTTGTATCAATGTTTATGTGTTCAAATCAATAAATAGAGCACTAACCCAAGTCTGACTCTCTTCAACTGTGAAGACTTTAGCATGACCCCCATATAGTATGAAACTCCCTACACAACTTCAGTTAATTTGCTACTTAAAGAGTTGTAGCTCGTATGAATCAATCTCTTTTGTCATTAACCTAGTGGTCTGTAAACCACTCAGTAGTTATAATTGTTATTATACTAGCACGGTATTGATAATTGCAATTAGTTATCTATTTGATTTAGTGTGAATTTAGATTTGTTTTGTCACATCTTTGCACTGTTTTCTAGTTTTGTGGTTTCTTCACTCAGGTATTTACAAATTATTTAGTTACTATCTTACAATGGGTTGTCTGTGTATATAAAACGGAAAAAGAATTAGTTATAATTCGAATTTATTTTTATTTTAAATAAAATGTGTTGTATAAATAGTTAGACTTTTTGGTAGGTGATTTTGATGGTTTAATCAATGATGGTGGAATCCAACACATTTAGCTTGTGATAACGTTTTACTGAAAGAGTTGATGTACGATCAATCTGCTTTTGAATTTTAGCTCAGTTGAGTAGCTTAAAGAGGAAACACGTTAGCGTCTGAAGCGATATGTAATAGGGTCGATTCTTTGTGAGAACATGTCAATACTGTAATGGTGGTGCATCTAGCTGATAATTCTTCACATCAACAACAGGAAAATACTAATTCTTCCAATGAATGTTGATATTATAAACTTAATTTAGTATGATAGTCTTTTTGTTTCAAGCTTTACTATATTTCATCTTTATTTACTTGACACATAACTATTTGTAATATACACATGCACACAGTGTATTAGCACAACTTCTAAAAAAATAAGTTGAAATGCAGGTTTCCACTCTCACTCTATTATACTTTGGCCTTTCTACACAGATTAATAATATCAGTCCCTTATGTAACTAATACTTTTTACATTTTTTTCAAAGATGAAATTCATATCAAAAGTGAGAATAACTTCACTATAGGTTAATTCTCATATTCTTCTTCCTTCTAGTTTAGAAATTATGGATTTAGTTGAATTTTTTCGGTGCGTGCGGAAGGAAGGTTACTAAATTCCTTACAAGTTATTATTTATAGTGATGTGTGGAATAAACCATAATTGTGCACTTAAATAAAATATTTTAAATTTTATAAATTATCACTATGTATTCCAATGCCGTATTTTACATGCTTTCTTCAATTTACTACTTAAACAAACGATATATTTCATTTAAATGGTGATACAATTATACAAAACAATTTCTAAAAGGACTATAAGCAAAGATGGATAGTGACTAGCATTGGAATCCAGGACGTACGTTTCGTCCACTGCTAGCCACTATCCATCTTTTCTTTTAATGCTTGTGAATTATGGCAATATCGAGGCAATCCTCACAGGATGCACATATGCCAATGAGAGACTGATCAATTTCAGTCCTAAACATCAATGGGAAGATTCAAGTAAACAATACCAAGTGAATTTAATTCCTAAAAGACTTTTATCCAATAATAGTTGATAATATGGCCTGGTTTTCTTATTTCAAAAGCTCTCAAACCAATCTAAACATTTTTATGATTGGCTAACAGCAAAGTCCTGAAAGTGCCTTTCGTTCTATTTGTAACTCCTCTACTAGTTATAATTGTATCTTAGTATTGATGTTCACTTTGAGACTCGAACCTAATTCAATCAGGGTTTTTCATATGGACAAACAGCAACAAAGTTATCTTTAGTTCAATGTATGTAACTTAAATATCGTCACCCTGGGAATACGTTATGGTCGTAAATTAGGACAAATTGAACTATAGCAATTATCTGTGACAATCGTCTTGAGGACGTTTTACATATCAGTTTAATAGAATTTATCTGAACCATGCTGATGATTATTCTTTTTTTCTATGTATGTGTATGTAGGATCAGATTTGATTGGTGGTTCTATCAATCTAGCTAGTATTGTATGGGCCAAAGCAACTCATGTCGGTGAGGATTCAGCCTTATCTCAAATCGTTCGTCTTGTTGAAGAGGCACAAACTTCAAAAGTTGGTTTTTTGTTAGATTATCTTGCAAAAACAGTGACCCATTTTATTTGTTTGTTAATGATTAGAAAATACTTACGCCTGTAACCCCTCGTGGAGGAGTATAGGCCGCCCACTAGCATTCCCCATCCAACCTTGTCCTGGGCAATCCTTTCCAGTTCTTTCCAGTTGCTATCCATCCTTTTCATATCTGCTTCTATTTCCTGACGTAATATGTTCTTTGGCCTTCCCCTTTTCCGCTTCCCTTCAGGATTCCAAATTAGGGCTTGTCTCGTGATGCAGTTTGATGATTTCCTTAATGCATGTCTTATCCACTTCCAACGTCTTTTCTAATTTCTTTATCAGCTCGAAGCCGGTTTATCCTCTCCCACAGAAAGCTGTTGCTGATGGTATCCGGCCAGTGAATGTTGAGTATTTTGTGTAGACAACTAATCATAAATATCTGTAGCTTCTTGATGATGATTGTAGTAGTTCTCCAAGTTTCAGCTCCGTACAGTAGGACTATCTTGACGTTCGTATTGAGGAATCTCACTTTGATATTAGTTGATAGTTTTGAGATCTATATGTTCTCCACTTGTAGTAATGTGGCTCTTGCCTCGCCAATCCTCTCCTCTACGTCTGCATCAAATCCTCCTTGTTTATCAACGATGCTTCCCAGGTACGTGAATGTTTCCACCTCTTCCAGAGTTTCGCCATCAAGTGTGATTGGGTTGGTGTTCTCAGTGTTGTATTTGAGAATCTTGCTTTTTCCTTTGTGAATGTGGAGGCCTATCGATGCAGAGGCTGCTGCTACATTTACTGTCTTCGTCTGCATTTGTTTGTGTGTATGAGAGAGGAGGGCTAGGTCATCTGCGAAGTCCAAATCGTCTAATTGATTCTGAAATGTCCATTGTATTCCGTGTTTCCCTTGAGATGTTGAAGTCTTCATAATCCAGTCTATCACCAGAAGAAAGAGGAAAGGGGAGAGTAGACAGTCTTGTCTGACTCCGGTCCCTACTGAAAATGCATTTTTCAGCTGCCCTCCATGCACGACTTTGCACTGTAGTTCGTCGTATGAGTCCTGGATAATGTTGACAATCTTTTCAGGAACTCCATAGTGTCGAAGAAGTTCCCATAATGTTCTCCTGTCCACACTGTCAAACGCCTTCTCATAGTCAATGAATTTGATGTATAGTGATGAGTTCCACTCAACTGATTGTTCAACGATGATCCGTAGTGTCGCAATCTGGTCTGTGCACGACCTATCTTTACGAAATCCAGCCTGTTGATCTCGAAGTTCGGCGTCTACTGCGTCTTTCATCCGATTCAGCAGCACTCTGTTGAAAACTTTTCCTGGTACTGATAACAAACTGATGCCTCCGTAATTCTCACATTTGCTCAGATCTCCTTTCTTTGGTATCTTGATGAGATATCCTTCTTTCCAGTCCATTGGCACTTGTTCCTCTTCCCAAATCTTCTTGAATAGAAGGTGAAGCATGTTTGCAGTTATTTCAATGTCTGATTTCAGTGCTTCTGTTGGTATATTGTCAGGTCCTGCCGCTTTCCCATTCCTGATTTGTCTGATGACCATCTTGACTCCTTCGATCGTTGGTGGTGACATCTATAGAAAGGTCAGTGTGTGCTGCTTCGATGTCCGATGAATTCAATGGGGCTGGCCTATTCAGCAGTTCCTCGAAGTATTCTGACCATCTTTACATCTGTTCTTGAATCTCGGTGATTGTCTTTCCTTCTTTGTCCTTGACTGGTCTCTCCGGTTTGCTATATCTCCCTGCCAATTTCTTCGTTGTATCATATAGTTGTCTCATATTCCTTTCTCTTGCAGCTTTTTCCGCAATCGTTGCTAGTTCTCTCATGTATTTCTGCTTGTCATCTTTAATGCCCTTCTTTACTTGCCTCTTTGCTTCTACGTACTCTGCTTGTGTCTTAACTTTCTCTGCTCGTGTTCGACTGTTGTAAATTGCTGTCTTCTTGTTCTTCCTTTCTTGAATCTTATCCGGAGTCCCCACAGAGATCCATTCCTTATGATGATGCTTGTTGGGGCCCAAAACCTCCTGACACGTTGAAGTTAATACTTCTTAGATCCCTTTCCATTTGTCCTCCAAAGTAGTTTCTTGTTCATTCAGTAGGTCCTGTAGAGCTTGGAACGTGTTGTTGAGAGTTATCTTGAATTCGTTGAGTTTGTTAGTATCTCGAAGGAAGGCTGCATTGAAGCTTTGTAATGCTGTTCCCCCAGTTGTCCAGTGTTTCTTTAGCTTCAATTTCATCTTTGCCAAAACCAGATGGTCATCTGAAGCTATGTCAGCTCCTCTCCTGGTTCTCACAACTTCCATTGTCCTTCTGAATTTTTTGTTGATACAAATATGATCTATCTGGTTTTCTACGGTGTGATGCGGCGAGATCCATGTAGCTTTGTATATGTATTGGTGTGGAAATATTGTGCCGCCTATAACCAATTTGTTGAATGCACATAGGTTTGCAAGTCTCTCCTCATTTTCATTTCTCTCTCCCAGTCCATGTCGTCCAATTATATCTTCATATTCTGTGTTGTCCATTTCGACTCTAGCGTTTAGATCTCCTATCAGTATGTTGAGGTCCTTTCGTGAGCACTTCGCTATAATTGATTGAAGCCTCTCATAGAACTGATCTTCATCGTCGTCGTTGCTATCATTGGTGGGTGCATAACATTGGATAACATTCATTGTAATCCCCTCCTTCTTTGTTTTGAATGATGCTTTAATGATTCTGGATCCATGAGATTTCCATCCTACAAGTGCATTTTGTTCTTCTCTGTACAGCATTACAGCAACTCCCTGAGTGTGTGGAGCATTTCCCCTTCCTGACCAGAGTACAGCAGCATCTCTCCCGTAACTAGCCTTCGTTGTCCAGCTAATGTCCAATGAGTTTCTCTGATTCCGAGTACTGCCAGTTTGTATCTCCTCATTTCCATTGCTATTTGACTGGTCTTCCTTGTCTCCCACATTTTTCGGACGTTCCATGTACCTATAAAGAGTGTTGTCTTGGTTGTTAGAAGGTGCATCGGTCTCGTGACTTCCGAAGAATTTCGGCTTTCATCATGAGGCGTCATAATTATTCCTTCAACTTCCTGGGCAGAGTTTCAATGGTTTATTTTGTTTAATTTGGTTGGCGTTTTTTTTAGCAAGGTTCTTTCTACGGGATGGGGTTACTGACATTATGCCCAACCCTCCTCCTTTACCCGGACTTATTACCGGCAGTCACTCTAGAAGAGCTACAGGCGTAGTTAATGACTAGGAAATACTAATTTTTTATATCTGAGTTCTACATGTATTTGATAATAGCTTAGTTTGAAGGTTTTCACAACCTTTTCTTTCATTTTTAGTTTACATCTATGCATCTTTTAAACTGCTTATTTTATCAACTTCCATTTAGCACTTGCATATTTAAAGGATATTTCACTCCAGTTGGGGTAATCAAACAGTGTCGTTAGCTTCCATACAGAACGTCTATTCAAAGCTCAATGTACAGATATGTATTTGGTTATTGAGTTGCATTGGAATTTTGTTAGATGACAAATTTCATCCATCAGTCGGTTGACGTAACAAAACCGACCAAATCTATCAGACAATTAGAAAAAGATGAATAAATTCAAGGTTATTTATCAGTGTAGGAGAAAAGATGATCGTGATAAAGGTGGAAAAAACCTTAAGACAATTATCGAGAATAGCTAATCAGATTCCAGATAAATCAAACAATATGTTGGTTAATCATACAAAAATCCTAATAGTTCACTTGTTCTGGAAAAATAGGTGGGTGATGTTATCTAGAAAGGCGATGGAAACTTCATGATTAAACTATTCAACTCAGAGGATACAACACCTCGAAAATCTTCCTTCCGAGCTACAAATATTGCCAATTGTTATAAATACCGCTATAGCTAATTTGCTAATACACTCAATACAATGCCTTGTAACTTATAATCAGTTGTTTATTATTCATGGTATAAATTTATTGAAGTTATTTGGTTTTTACCCTGTTCTGGACGACAGCAAACTTGATCTAAAGAATTAGATAGATACTATGTGACCCTAGGCAACATGATGTTAGTAGTTACTTTTCAGTGGCTGATTAGTCTATCTATTCATTTTCTGAAATAGTTATTTGTATGCAGAAACTATTTAGTATTCATTTGTATTTATAACAATAGATGTGATAAAACACTAGAGCAATTGATAATATTGAACATCTAAAATCGTAACTAAGTTTCAACTTTAGTCGATAATTCTGATATGTGATTGAACACAGTGCAATCGATAGATTTGTCCTCAGCAAAATACGAAAGTCGTCGTGTACTTTCATAATCCGATTGGGAGAGATCATTACTGAGTCAACACGTTTTTTAATTTGAAACACAGAAAATGACTGATTTAATTAAATCAATATCAGAATTTGATTAACTTAATAATCAGAAATTAAAATATAACAAACACATCACTCTTCTAGTAAACCTATGTGGTTTCTGATAATTATTTTCTGTAAATCCATTGTAATAGGTATATAACTTTTCTCTCTCTGTTTACCTTTCATTTTAGGCGCCAGTACAACAGCTTGCAGACAAGATTGCTGGTTATTTCGTTCCGTTTATTTGTTTAGTGTCATTGACAGTTTTTATTTTATGGATCAATTTAGGCTTATTGGTACCAACAACCATAAAAGGCTATGAAGTAAGTTGTTGTCCACTTTCTGTAAATGTTTATTGCCCGAGGTTTTTTTAAAATCATATTTTACATTTTTCCGGCCATTGTAACCATTTATTGTCCTTTTTGAAAGGAATATAAATACATTTGGCATGTGCTCATTTACTTTCATAGCTTTCAGCTGAAATGGGACTTACGCCAATGAATTTGACAAAATTTCCTGTGTTTTTTTCGTTAAATCTTCACAATCGGATAATGGCATGTATATAAAACGTTCGTTTGGCTTTGGGTCCAAAAAATGTATTTATTTGTTTATCGATAAGTAAATATACTATCTAGCGGTTCAATTTGCATTACATTATTCCTATTAAATATGACCTATGAAGGTATAAAACATATAAATTTTGTCAGTATTCGATTATGTACTCAGGTCACGTGTTTAATTAAGCTCGTGAACTGATTCGGGTAAGAAGTTGAGACTTATGACTTTGACTAGTTAACCAATTCACTTGTTAATAGTAGCTCGTTGATATTCGCGTCTCATACTAATTATGTGGCCGTATGACAGCATCTAATTCATCCATAATACCACTCAATTACATCACTTTGTGGTTCTGGTTTTGTTGAAAATCACACATGAACTGGTCTTCGTATAATATTCTCGTTTATTCTGTACTAGAGTTGTAACTTTCTTAATTAGACGCGTAAGTTTTGATCAGTAGGTTTTAATTACATTTCCTTCCTAAATACTTCACTGTAAAATTCCATATACGGCTATGTCATCACAATCACTGTCAACTGTTATCTTTTCCTACTTACTGTACATTCTTCAATTCATTTACAATATCTTCATTTGGTGGTTTTTGTGACAAATCCGATACACTTACTTAAAATCTGTAGAAAACGTCATACTTTTTACGTGAACTAGGTTCATGAGTATTTTATATTGTTGTTAATAGTAGTAATGTCCTTTGCTTATTCCACTGTTGACACAAAAGAGTAAAATGAATAATATGGAATGGGTTTCTTTTTGGATATTAATTCTTCTTGTAGTACATCTCCTGATGTTGTCTGTTTAGTAGATTTAGCTAGTTAGTTAGTCAATCTAATTAATCAATATAGAACTTGGCATTCATATGTTGGACTGACCGATTTGCATCAAGCTATATCATTACAATGGAATGAAATTAACAATATGAATTATCGATTAGTCAAAGAATCAGTTATGTTAATGATAGTAAAGAAAATTATACACACAGAGAATTTATGATTCAAAAAGATGGAATGGATTCACGGAGTAAAATAGTATGCGCTAATATCATATATACAAGGGAGATTAAAAAAAAGTGTACGGATATCTGAACCAGTGTGATGGGTTTTTGAACCATACCGTTTACATTCTCCAACTATTCATGATAACTATTGTGCATAGGTTAGTTGATTAAACTTTTAAGTAAAAAAAACTTTGAACATCACAATAGTATGTTATATGTATGATACACTAATCATGATTTATACTTTCATCTATACTAGTTATATTTAGCTCTGAAACTCACTTTCTTTTCTTTGTATATATATATATATATATATATATCCGTGTTCATATCCGTGTTCATACGTACGTTTTTAAATTTCTTTAATTTTAGCCTGGTTGCTCCATTCCCCTGTTAGCTATTGATCATGCATTTCGTATGGCTATCACCGTATTAACCATAGCTTGTCCTTGTGCTCTTGGCTTAGCCACACCAACAGCGGTGATGGTAGCTACCGGAACTGGTGCATTAGCTGGTATATTGATTAAAGGTGGTCAACCGTTAGAGAATATGCATAAAGTATGTCTAATTTGTTACATATTTTTGAACTCTGGAATCATATATATATATATATGATAATTTCTATTTTACTAATACTATATGTGTATAAACATTGAAATGCAATTGCTATTTGTCTACTGTTAATATCTTAAGTTTACGATATATAAAAATTGGTTTGAAATATCATAGAACAATCATTGGTTTTGGAAACATACAAGGTATCTTTAAACATAGACGTTCTGTTAATTAAATGACAGATATCCGTTCATGAACATGTCTTCTGAACATGGTTCCTTTATGATATGATCACCATCACAAGATACATTATTAATTTCGGCCATAGTTGTTACGTTGTTTGAGTGCACAGACGTAACTAATGTTTCATAATCGTCTGGTGAATATTAATGAACTGGCTTTCAAATTATAAATTTAATAGTCAGTTGGATATTAGTTTCAATGTTTTTCCTTTGAACTCAAATCACGGATTACGCACAAGGAGTTTTTTTCAAAATGAAAGATTCGACAAAAGGCTAGAACGACCCAGTCATAAACATTATTCGGTGATTTAGATTAGAACCATTTCAATGAACTACATTATCTGTTATCTCTCTTCTATTCAATAAGCAAGGTTATCATCGTAATGAACTGACTTAGAACTTGTGAAGTAAGCAAGCAAATAACTATAAAGGTAATATAGAGAGGAGCTCAAAACAACTACGATGAACTTTCAGTCAGTCCTCAGCCAATCAGAAAACAGATTTTGTGAGTAGTTTATGGAAAAGAATACAATAGTATTACAGAGTATAGTCGATTTTTTATATATTTAACGAGTCTATTTAAGTCGTCCATAAGGTATTCTTCCCTTAAATCGAGAAAATGGCATTTAAATCTCTTATAAATGTAGAACATCTGTCTTTTCAAGATCTTGTAAGGGCGAAAGCAGATTTTTAAAAGTCCTCATCTTGCTTTTGCTTAAGGATTTAGGGTTAGAGTTTTCATTGCAAATTGACATCAGCTTTAATGTAACAATTCTCTGTAGCTATATGGATAAACAACTTTTGCTCAACAATCTAAGAGGTACTGTCTGACTAGTTTGTCCATAAAATAAAGTCCCAAACGGTTAAAGTTTATTTCAGTATTTAAGGATATTATCGATTAGTCTGTTATATACAATGTATAGGGAAAGAAGTAAAGATTTGGTATGTTTAATACTACCGTTTTTACTCTTTGGTACTAAAGCATAATCTTTTGTTATTTGAACACTATACAGAATTATTTCTACTGCTTGTTATATATGTTATATAGATTTTACTCTGGAACATAAAAGTCTCATTCTCGATTCTAATTATTTCAGTACTATACCTTTTACTAAATTTATTATCCAGTTATACTACTTACATGTATATCACTTAATGATATTCTTTCATCGATCTTATATTCATCAGTGTATTTACTTTCTTAATTTCAGAATATATTATATTAACATGTTTTTAAAATTCCTACTTTAAACTTATAGTTAACTACAATATTATTTGATAAAACTGGGACAATCACTCAAGGTCGACCACAAGTTATCCGTATTGTCATGTTTATACCACCCAATGATGAAATGGAGAAATCCACAGAAGTGGTAAGTACTGGTTGTGATTTTTTCCCTCGTTATTATTTTGTAAAACATAACAAAATCTAAATACTTGAGGACTATTTTTTTCGTGGGTTGTGGGATCAGATCTTTTTAAAAGTGCCCTTTACTATTGATCAATAATATCATTAATACTAGCTCATTTGTTAGGTAAAAATCTGTTTATATGGTTTTCAACCACACTATAAGTGTAAGAACTAGTGAAATTACCCGGTTACCTAAACCATTGAAGGTGAAACATGGTTCGAGAATGGAACATATACACTAAAAGTCTAATACCTTTGCCAATGTGCCATCTCTCTACTTAGTTTTGATCAGTATTCAATGATTGAATATCAAATTAATAAGCAATAAAGTGTTGAATTAGATTGGTGATCACAGAATTTGACTTTAATTCACCGGGTCAAAAGATGTTCCAAGTACGTCTACCTCTGTATCCAGATAGTATTGATTGCAGCCGTGTAAGAAAAACTCTGGGACTCAAACCAAAGTGAACGAACTTCTTTGAAGACGCTTGAAATTAGAATGTTTCGATTTGTTTACAAAAAGAAAATATCACTTTGCACATTACCAAAGGTTTTCAATCTGAAATAGAGTAGATGTTTTTTACACTTTCTTTTTGTTTAGAATAATTGTTACACACTAATCAATTCACTTAAAAACCATGAGTTTGAAAAATTTTAGTCCTGTGTTTAAAATAAATCTTCATGTTGATAAAATATTCACTAAAAAGTAACTCATTCGCCAGGTATTGAAGTATAAGGCACACTATTGGTATGAGAGCTAATGATACTACTCAGTTGCCCGAACCAAAGCAGTTGGAGAGGGTTTCGAACTTGTGACTAAGTAGACGTTTTGCTTATTCACTTTAAAGTTAGAACATATTCGCATAAAAGTACTTCATGTCTTCCTTCTTTTAATTCAATTTATTCAAAGTTATCATATTTTTTTCCGGTCACTGTATTTATTCGCTTTTAATCTGAACTATAGATAAATTTGTAAGTAACTTACTAAAAAATAACTTGAATACCTGCTTCGTAACAGACTGACAGTCTGGTGTTGTGAGCCACTGGAAATTGCGGAACAGTGAACATGTATTCTTAGTCGTCGTACATCTATAATTTCATAAAATCTTGGATTTAGGATCATTGGGTTTCGTTTAGTGAATATGATGCTTTTGATCTGTATCCGAGTTGGAGTCTTAGAAACCGGAAATTTCTACCTCAGTCTATTCAGAACTGACTATAATCTAGTGCCGACGATAAGTCAAGTGATCTTAATTCTAACTTCCATTTGTTATAGTTCCTCAATCATAGACTCACTAAGAATTCCATCTTGAATTTAATTCATTGGTAAACAAATGAGATTAATATTCCTATAGCCTCCTACAAAATAGAAATTTCTTTAAAATAAGACTATGCCGTTGTCAATCTACAATTGTTTATTACCGTTATTAGTTCAGTAAATGATAGACAATGAATCGTAAAATAATTTTATATGTTAAAGCAGAAAAAAAACAACTAAATGATCTGGTTTTTACTACGTAATAGGTAACGAATGCATTTACACGAAATTTTCATATAATGGCATATAATTCTTGTCTTTCTTTTTCCTTGATTACCCGGATTACATTTATTCATTTGGTAGATTTCATGGAAAGTAAATAAAATACAGCTAATTTTCCATACATTCAATAACCTGTAAAATTCACACTATCAATATAACCTTCTATCTGCTTACTCGTTAAAAGTTCTGTTTGAATGTGTACCGGTACATTCTTTTCCTTTGATAAGCATTAGTACGAAAACTTAAATTCAAAATTACAGTTTCTTCATAAAATATGAAAACCATACATTGTTTGTACATCTTCCCTCGGGTGTCTTTTGCACACTTCATGTCTTTTTCAATTTTGTTGTTATGACAATTACTCTCTGTTTTCACTCCTGTTCACTTTAATTCAGTCATCTGCCTTCAGGTATTCCACTTCTGATTGATGTCACATACTCTCAACATAAGAAGTATACGCCACGGTGCTTTTTTTTTCTTTTACTAGGCATTAATAGCATAAAGCCCATAGAAGTAAATGGGATCTTTCAATAAACAATTATTTGTGGAGTTTTGTACTTTAAAACAATGATGATTGAATACTATGACATAGTTTGATTGTGGCTGCTTTTTTTTTAATACTATGGTGTCTAACTTGTCTATTATAATAAAACAGAATGTCTACATTAGACTGAAAGCTTGTTTGTTGACCATCCGTTATAATTTCTTTGATTACGTCTCAGCTACTCCCATTGCTTAGTATTCCTGGACACCAATTCATCCAACAGTCCCCAAACCAGAACACTTTTGGACAGGAACGAAATTTTATTCCAAATAACAAGGGTAGATAGAAATAGGAATTACAATAAGAAAAACGGTATATTTAGGGTTTTTACATGAGAAGATTCCAAAGTGTTCTCCAAGTACCTACCAGCGCTTATTGGATAAGAAATAGCCAGTTAGCGTGCACCGATACAATCCTGCACAGAACGTGCTTTAATCCAATCTATATTCCTCTAACACCATCTTTTATGATAATAAGAAGGTTTGCGAAATTCCGGGCCTGTTGATATGGTTATATTTTCAATTTTACCCAAGGATTATCAGTAGCATTGTAGTGAATGACGAGAACACAAGTGGGGACAATGGAATGTATTTGAATACAAAATCAGAGAACATCTTAGTAAGATCTGCGAACCATACATTAAATACTTCATTTGCAAAATGTCAATTAATCGCCTCAGACTTTATTGTTCTTTCGTTTCCACACCAATCATTCTCCTTTTTTTGATCTTAACCTTCTGCCTCCAGGCATTTCACTTTCGATTGATGATACATACTACTTGTATCTGTTGACATCAGTAGCACACATCACATTATCTTCAACAATGTGCTACCTATTTCTCACAATGGCAAGAAGCAATTACAAAATGTCCTAGGCAAAAAATAATAGAGAGTTACTACTTTTGTCCCATTAGTTTATACACTCAGTGATAGTTTTTGTTTGTTTTCTGAAATTTTCAATAATGAATGTATATTCTCAATATTTAATCTTTCTCATTATCATTCATTCCACAATACAAAATATATTATACCAATGAAAATTATTTGGCTTGTGATATCTATCGACAATCAAGAATTGCTCATAGATCATTTTAAAGTCTTTCATTTGTGTTTATGTGTTTTGTCAGTAAGATAAATTACTAGTAAACTGTGTACAAAGAAAGAACAAATTCTGATGATCAATACTTACTGGAATGAATTAGCACGGAACCGTTTAGTTACATGTTTATTATTCATCTGTGTAGGTGCATGTGCACTCATATAAAAGATTAAGTTGGACTGTATATGTGACAAGTGATGAATTTATCATCGACGACAATGTTATAAATTGATTTGCTTAAATTACATTTTACATAAAACTCAACGTTATGCTTAGTTTTATTTAAATAATTTATATTTGTATTTTGGTTTAGTTTTAATGTTAATACTTATTATGGATTAACTAATTACCAACTGGATGAGAACTGGGATCAACTATTTGTATTCGTAAAACTATTCACATTTTTACTGTTTAATTTTATCTCTTTGGAAAGATTTACACCTAATTTTGCTTATGAGCTTTCAGTTGAAAAGTTTCCGTTTTGTGTATGTGTATGTGTATTGGTGTGAACTCAATGCCTACAAATACAAAAGAATATCAATCTCTCTAGTTACATACATAATTATAATCAGTTTTTGAATCAGGTATAAATTTTTAGACGAGATTGTTTTGGAGGCCACCTCTACTGAAGTGAATGTAGTCCGTCACGGATGGACACCTTAGTTGGTTGAAAACCGTAAGCGTAAGATAATTATTGAACGTTTTAATGATAGATAACTTTACAACATTGCTTGAATGTCGTGTAACAACCGAGCATGCAATACTGAGGCTAGATAATGACGGCTAATTCTTCGTTGATGTCCTCAGTCTAAGGTCAGAGCAGTCCATGAAATTATTAACTGTTGAACTGACTCAAATTAGTAAATGCAAATCACCTTATCAAGATCTGCTAAATAACCAGCCATCATTGGTTAGAGATGTTAAATCACATGGCCTAGAATCGATTTCGCTGACCCGAATGTTTTCACTTTTTATTATCTTCCAGATTCCGAATGTCATTGTTCCCCCATGCAATTTTCTTCTTTTAGAACCATATTCTTATTAGTTTCATGTCGTTCTGTCAAAATGATACAAAAACTTGATTTAATACATCATTTTGGTTATCTTCAGAATTTTATTTCTAATGTATATAACAAATACTAATTATTTATATAAACTGATTAATTTACCCTAATGTCTTATTCCTTTCTTTACAGAACAAAAACCGATCATCAGATCAAAGTTCACCATTATCAATCTCTTCATATAAACCGCAAATCTGTTCAAACATATCACCTAGTAGATTTTTATATCTTATCGCCAGTGCAGAATCAACAGTACAACATCCTGTTGCAAATGCTCTACTTATTATAGCACGTACATTTCGTCGATTTGCATTATCATTTAATCCAAATGAATTATTATTAAATACATCAAAAGAAAGAGTAAATTATCAAAATACTCATAATAACAAAATGAATTATGATTTATCTAATGACTTTGCGAAGGTGGCCAATTATCAGTATACTATTGCTTATTTAGTTTAAAATAGTTATTTTTGGTTATATATTGAATATCTTTTCGGCATGACTGTTTTTACAGCTCAGATTGGGAAACTTTTAGTTCTCTTTTCCTTAACCCTGACCTGTTACAATCAGCACATAGGGGTAGCATACACCTACTCAATGTATTTTGTTCAACAAATTTAACTAACAGAATCCTTATTACTAATGACTATTACCATGAATTTAATATTAAATCTACTTGATATTTATGTTGTATACTTAGTTTGGCAAGTAAAATGCCAGCATTTTAGACAACAATGTTATATAATCTTGTTCATTATCCAGTACATAATTCATTTAGTTTTGAATGACCGCCTCCTTCGAAATGGCATATTTTGCATAAGAATATCTACGTGAATATAAATGTTATTTAATAGGTTATGAACTCGAAATTACCTTCTAATTTAAAGAAAATCATGAGTTCCACAAAACGCTTAAAGCTATAGACCTCTCTCTATTGATTGGTAAGAAAACTGAATTGGTCGCAATTCATTAGTTAAATCCAACTCATTGAACTAGTAATCTACTACTGGTCTATTGTAGTTGTTATTGTTCTTTCATTGACATTGTTTTTCTTTCTCAAAGTGGTCATGCAATGTGATTACTAAATAATTTGGTTGTATTATATCATCTTGGCTTTATTCGATTTTTGTAGCTACAAAACTGGTCTTTATCGTCTCCAATGTTAACATTAATCAAGACATAGCACCGGATGACATTCATTGTAATCTCCTTAATTATAAAAGATGCTTTGATAATCCAGGACCCATGAGATTCCCATTCCATAAGTGCTCTTCATGCTTCTTTAGACAGCATTAATGCAACCCCTTGTGTGTCCAAGGTATTTTCTTCCTCATGACCCGAGTACAACAGCACCTCTCCCGAAGCTAATTTTTTCTGTTCATTATGGGCCCCGTTCAGTTTCACTTATTCTAAAAACCGCCAGGTTGTATCTCCTCATTTTTACGGCTATTTGATTAGTTATCACAGTCTCCCACATTGTCTGGTCATTTCATTCACCTATAATATTTGTTGCTGCTGTTCTCAAATAGGGCATCAGACTTGTTATTCCCGGAGAATCTTGGGTATTACCATGAGGCGTCATAATTTTTCTACATGAAAACCCTTCAACTCTCAAAGTAGAGTTTATATGGTTGAGATGCCTTTTCTCCTTGTTGGCGTTTTCCTACCAAGTTTCTAGTTTACGGGGATGGGGTTGTGACCCCATGCAGCCTAAAGACTAGGAGTAACCGAAGGAGTTGGTCGGTATCCTACGCTACACGCGGGTTAATAAGCGTAAATAAGTATGCTACAAAAATGAGCTACTAACGAAATATTGTTTACAAAAAGGTATCTATTCATTAATTTCGTTTTAACAGTTGAATAGTTCAAACATTTTCTCTACTTCTCAAATTATTAATCTGTTGTATTACCATTTTATGTCAAATGTCGAATCAGTGATCATTAGCTCTGTAGAGCCTGAAGTTTACGTATGTATTATATTATATATGTATCCATTTTGTTTCTGTTTTTATAGGTTTCTCAAATTAAAACTTCATCTGGACTAGGTGTTCAATGTAGTGTTGATCTATTACCGTATGATTGTCCACCAGGTCCAGAATTGCCGAAACCTTTAGACGTTAGAAGTAGTAACAGTTTCAGCAATCAATATACTGAAATAGATATTAATGCAGCATTACAAATGAAATTGACTTACGTATCATGTATGTGGCCGACAAAAAATACGCCTACTATGAATAATCTTGTTAATGGTGATCATGATGAATTGAATAATAATAATTTCGAAAAGTTTAATGATCTGTTGTCTAATCAATCTATGACATATCCGGCTAGTTCCCATTCTACAGTCAATGAATTAGATAATTACCAGGTATTAGGAGATTGTAAAGAAAGTGTAAATCGGAAAAATAGTACAAACAATGTTATCACTTCTCAAAAGCAACAACAAAGACACTTTTTAAATGGATCAGAAAGAATTGAATGGGCAGGTAGGTATGTTGTGAATTTATTGTGTTATAAACACGTAGTTTAAGGAAGGGATCCCTTTTCAACGAATTTGTTATCAAGCTGCAGAATCAAATATATAATTGTACATTTCGATAATAAATACGCTAAAAAGAGATCTCTTCACTGAACTTCGCGTTTCTAATATTTAAAATTTATTGTGTATCTCTCAGTATAAGATTTATTTGTATTAATCTAGATACTCACGTATTTTTTCATTGTTTAATGTTCGATTATATTTTGGTGAGATTCTGATAGTAGAACGCTTCTAATCATATCAATAACAATAATGATAAACTATTATTGGCAATACATTTATACTTTGTATTAGTCTAAATAGACCATTATCTCTAATCAGACCTTTCTAGCATCCAACTTAAACTTCTATTAATAGTAGATTAGTATAAAATGTCTATTGGGACACATATATATGAGCTGTTTTTGTGTATAATACTACTCTACTCATTTACTTAATAAAAAGTCAAGAAAGGAAAAAAAGAATTTATGGCTACACTATTCCTCATAATTACAAATGACTACTGTTTGTACACTGCTAAATGACTTGAATAAAACTTTTTACAATAGACAATCATGAATGTGTTGTCTGGTATAATCATAATATTATGAATTAGGTTTCTTGATAACTTCTAATTTGGTTGTGGAAAATAAGCTAAAAGTTTGGTATCAGAAGGGGGTTTTGTGGAGATTTGAGTAATTTTTCATATAGTTGAGATCATGAGTCAATTGAAGCTAGATCACCATGGAAAACCTGGGAGCACTGGACGGCCGTTTCGTCTTATTATGGGGCTCCTCAGCAGTGCGCATCCACGATCCTGCCCTCACGAGATTCGAACCCAGGACCTACCAGTCTCGCGCCAGAGCACTTGACCGATAGACCACCGAGCCGGCATCCAACGGTGTTGATGTCTAACCTCAACCAATCCACGAAATTGCGCGACCAACTTCCTTTGTACTGAGGTAGATATCTGTTTCTACCTGACATGGATTAGCTCCGCTGGTCACGACTTCTCACTAGAACTCCAGGAATCACCTCAAGGAGCCAGTGCTTCTAGATTTTCCATGGTGGTCTAGCTTCAATCGACTCATGATCTCAACTATATAAAAGTTTGGTGTTTATGTAATTTTCTTTTTTTTTCTTAGAAAAAAGTCATATCTCCTCTGTCTCGTCAATTTGTTTTTGTTGTGTATTTGTGCTGAAGACATAATAAATTTTGCGTTTACGTTTTCAGTTTCTCCTGAACTATATTGGTCAATTTCAATATTGATTCGCTTTCTTGATGCATGAATTTAGTCGTCTTAATCAAAAGATAAAGAAAAGTAAACTCAACATCTAGAAGTATCATATATTTCCTATTCATTATCATATCTCTCATTTTCCAAATGAAAGCAAAAATATCTTTTACACTTATATTTATAACTAATTTGTATGTAAAGGTTTCAACAATCAAACTAACTACTATTCAGTTCTGTCGTATGGATAAGTATACATATTTGAGACTGAATGAGGTAGAAATCTTCACATGTTAATTTGAGGTCGACTTTTAACTCTGTAAAGTGTGCTTTTTTCAGTAAGCAGGTGTAGGTGAATAATGATTCTCATATAATGAGCATATAATTGAACTGTATATTAGAGAGAAACTTGACGGCGATGATAATGTATGTAGGAATTTCTACACTACGCTAAATAAATTTTTGGATACTGAAAGGCTTGAAGGTTCTAACAGTATATATATAAACCCAACCAGTAAATAAATAAATTTGTTTCACTTTGATTTAAACTAGTCCAAATTGTACTGATTAAGCAGTGTCATTTTTGTATAAAGTTCATTATATCAATGTTTTAATTACTCCTATCTTTTGACCACAAATTAAATTTCACTGATAAACAGATAGATCTCAAAAGTTACTCACAGATTTTGAATAACTTTCTTGTCTTAAGTCCTCACGCTTAGCTATTTTATGGACTTAACAGTAGCGATTGGTAAGACCAGTCGTTATATATGTTGTTTGTTTGCTATTGTGTACAACTGAATATCAATTAGTTCTCATTTGAACTTCAAAAACATGAACAACCTTGCCGTGCATATGATTAGTTGAACTGTAACTGATTACATTAGCCTTTTTTGTTTTTCAATCTGTGTGTGAGCATTAAATGCGTACTGTGTTTTACCTCCTACTCTGAAGATAACTTGACAAGTTTCAAAATCTTCACAACTGACGTGACTAATAGGATGATATACAGAGATTTCCGAAGTTGCCGATTTTCTCCTCCTTGCTGTAATTCTGAGAAATATTAAAATAATGCTTATCTAGTGAACAATCAAAGCGTTGAAAGTATACGGGTCTAAAAAAACATCATTATTCTCAAACATGGTGGTTTGATAATGTAAATGTGGATTCACAACTAAGCACATGATCACAAATTAAATAAAATGTTATGCTATATTCTTTGTAAGTGTTAGTAATCCTGACTATAAGTGCTTTGTGATTAAATTGTTAAACTTGCATCTATTAGCAACGTATGTGGTCTACCAACAACAACCTTTAATGTTTCCTAACTGATAATATCATGAAGTGACCGTAGCCAGAAAACCATTGGAAACCAAGAGACACTGAAAAACTGTTTCGTCCTAGAATATGACTCGTCAGCAATAAACTTCCATGATTCTGCCAGCGATTGAACCCAAGACTTTCAGGCCTTACGACGAACCTTTTACTTTCAGACCATTAAGTTGGAATCCAAATTTATACAATTCTAGCTTCATTAAGCTGGTAATACTACAGGACCATCATTCACTACAACTGTTGATAGTTGTGTCATACCCTATTTGGCTAAGCTCTACACTAGTTACAATTCCCACTATAACTCGAATTTTACTCTAAAAGTCAGTCACTGGTGAGTACATGATTGTTAGTAGTAACATAAGACGCTTATGAAGGTCGTTCAATTTAAACTTTACATCACGAAGTTATTTTAGCTATAAAAAGTGCTATCACTAACGTTACAGGTAAATTGTTAGAACACGACTTATCTCTTAGTTGTAGCCTCTCTCTATTTTGGTTCAGGTATTTGACTAGTATCAATAGCCCTCACATAAAAAGATTTGCCTCAAAGTATGTAACACATAAATCTTTACCTGTTTATTGAGATAATTTTAGAAAATTCAATTCGTAATTCGATTTATTGAAATGTCCTAAAATGTATATTTTTGTGTTGTAACTTTACAATCAATTGACAAACTATTCCAGTGACTTTGAGTTAAATTAATCTGAAGTTTTGTGGATGTCATAAAATTTTCTTCACCAGTTTATTTTACCCATCTTTTACCATAACTACTTTATATCTCTAAAAAATAAAAGTGTTTTTCTCATATATGTTTATATATAAGTCGATATTTACGTTTTTTCTACTCAACTTCTCACTTATAGACTCCACTAAAGGTGGTGTTCATTCTGTACTGATTGGTAATCGTGAATGGCTAAAACAAAACAATGTAATATTGCCCATCATTTTATCTAACGAATACCTGCCGGATGGACGTGAATCAAATCGTCAAACTGCAGGTTATTGTGACATCCCAACGTTGGACTCATTAGTTTCAGCTGATGAATCCCAAGGTCACACCGTTGTTTACGTCGCCATTGATAACATTCTAGTCGGTCTAGTAACAATTTCTGATCCAATTAAACCGGAAGCTGACTTAATCATCGCTGCACTACGTCATCGTGGTATACGTGTAGCTCTATTAACTGGTGATAATTTTCGTAGTGCTAATGCAGTCGCACAACAAATTGGTATTGATGAAGTCTATGCTGAAGTGCTACCTGGTCATAAAGCGGATAAAATAAAAGAATTACAAAATTGTTCAACTGTTCGTAGAAGAAATAAAAGAAATTCTACTATCATGTCGATGACAAAGATGAGAAATAAAAAACAGAATCAAATGAAATCAACAAAAGGTTGTATTTCAAATAGTACTGATTGTGTAACTAACATTGTAGATGGTGAGTCTTATATTATTTTTACATTTTATTAACAATATATCACAATAATAATAGTAGGCATGTTATTTAAAATAGATGGATTATGGCTAGCAGGGAAGTCTTTGATGCATGTTTCTTTCTATTTGAGATTAGTAAGCTGGATGTAATGTATATTCTGGTTTTGATGTTCATATTGAGAATCAAATTCAGTGCTTATTGTTTTAAACACTAATGGGATATTAACTGAGCTATTGAGTTAAAACAGCCACTCACTTGTGTAACGGGCATCATGTTTATATGATTATTAGTAAAGGATTAATTTATTCTATTGTTGATGTTTAGGAATAAAGTTTAATCAGTATTTATTAGTAATATGTATAAATCCTATGCGAGTTTACTCTATATAGCCAAGACGAATACATGGAAGCGAAGACTGATCAACATTTAGTGCTAAATATTAACAAACGAATTATTCAAACGCTTTCTTGATTTTCTTTTACTTTAAAATGTACTTAATATTCATGAAATGTGTATAATATGAGTGATAGGTAGTTTTTCTGCAAAATATTTTGAATTTTTTTTTAATTCCGCTGTGTTTGAAGAGATTACGAGTTCACCTAGTCTGCGGACGGAACGAAGACTGAGTGACTCAATGACCAAATAAGCTAGCTGTTCCGATGCGTTCCAGCCCCATTAACTAGAGAGAACTCCAGGTTCAGGAGAGGGAGATGTATTTCACAAGTAGCCAGAAGCACGAACAACAAGCACAACTCAAGCGTATATATACAGCACAAAAATGTCCTTGGGAAACGTTACAAAATAGCGTATTAAAAGAGGGAACGAACCAATGACATTTAAGGTCCCCCTAAGTGGGAAATACGATATGAAGGTAAAAATGGCCGTTTTTGCGCGAAAACATGGAATCCAAATTTCCAAAATATTGCAAAAATAAGACGTTTACCAAATGACTTCTGCGGATCCTCAACAAGTTCACTCAACTAAATGAGTAGAGTACTGATTAAACCATTCAAGTTTCAATTCTTAAGCCGTAGGTTTGAACTCTGGCTCACTTAACCCCGGTCTACATACACACAGACAAGTTGATTGTGTAGAGTTAATTCACGCAAACAGATTAAATTGTAATTTTGTCAAGTATACGAGTATAAACGAGTTTAGCTGATTTCCGTCATGTTGGTAATTTAATAAAATTCCCAGAGTAGTTAAACTCATATGAGAGAGAATGAAAAAAATACCTGATATTGTTGTCTTTAATCCAGTACATACATACACACACTGATCCACAAATACCTAGTGATTCAGTCGGTATTGTGATGAATTTAACAACTGTAAGTTAACTGACGTATATAGATTATGCAGATTTATCTAAGAATCAAAGGATTGACTAACACTTGTTATCGTCACTCAATATAAGTTATCTCAATTATAATCAAAAAATACCTTCGGTATCGTAATCATCCGTGTACATGAGTGTGTGTATACACAAAATCAATCTAACTTCTCACACTCTCTTCTTCTTTCCTATGAATTTAAAAAGTTGATCTTCAAGTTGTATTTAGCTTCTCTGTGGTTCGTTTTTTTTCCACTAAGATGTTAATTTGATGAAACTATGAAATAGATTTTCTTATAAAAGAAAAAAAACACTTCAGATCTTAACAACTAGCATTGTTACATGTTTACATGATTTATCCTTACTTTTGGAAAGATGATTTATTCCAATCTCCCTTAGTCATTTTGTCATTCATATTTGTGATATTGAGCATATGTGCATAATCGTACAATATGTCTATATCTCCTTTTATTTATGACGTCTGTAAATAATGTTTAGTCACGTTTTGATTCATTTACGATTTGGGATTCTCCTCGTCACATTTCCCATTGTTTTCCCGCATAAAAGAATGAAATAAATTTGTATTCGGTGTTTTATTACCACCGCCCAAATGGAGTTAGCCCAAATTAAATATAAGAAATCAAACAGAGGATTTATTTTCATGGGTTATTCATCGTTCGTTTATGATGAAGTCAGATCGGGGGCCTATAAGTTTACGTTTTTAAACACTGTGAAACAAAATTGCATGTAATACTTCATTCATTTGGCAAGAACACCTAATGCAAAGGAGATTTCAATGGAAGTGTCTCCGCTTCTCAATCTTCTCAAAACTAAAACTATTAATCTAATTATCCATAATCAGTAATTTTAGTTGGCCAGTTAGTTTTATTTTCTTCAAAGTAATAAGTAGTTGTTGTTGTAGTATGGTTAGGACAGTATGTAGCAGTGATTGGGACTGGAATGCTTACCAGCCAAAAATTGAAATTAAGAAAGAGGAGGGAGAACAGAGAGCAATCAAAATAACATTAGGATTGAAAGAATGATGGAATATGTAAAGAATAACTCAAGGAAGACATGTAAATGGTGCATTTAATGTAGGATTTTGCGTAAAACAGTAAATTGGTTTATCTTACTTGCGTTTTTGCTCACTAAAACAGTAGTAGTATGGTAGTGAACAAAAACTAAGGTGAGAAAGACTAATTTATTGTTTAATGAAAAATGGCATAATGTGATCGTGAAATATGTAAACTAGACATTAAATACATTATTTGCACATCTACCTTCACTTGTCCTTTACATGCTTCATGATTCTTTCAATTCTGCTATTATTACAATTGCTCTATTTCCCTTCCTGTTCACTTCATTTCAATCTTTTGCTGCCAGGTATTCCATCTCCTGATTGGTGTCCCATACTACTTATATCTGTCAATATAAGTAGCATACATCACAATGTAATAGGGTAATTATTTATTATCATAGTTGAAATCATGAGTCAATTGAAGCTAGATCACCATGGAAAACCTGGAAGCACTGGACGGCCATTTCGTTCTATTATGGGACTCCTCAACAGTGCGCATCCACGATCCCGCACTCGCGAGATTCGAACCCAGTTATTAGAAATTTGTTTACATTATAAAAAGATTGATTAATTTTTAATATCTATTATATTTATTTAATTCACATATAATTTTAGAATCGAATTGTCAAATCTTCAATTCAAAAATATCAAATAAACCACCAAATCATTCCAAACTTGAATTATTAAAGAAAACAATTCCAAATAATAATAATCATTCTAATTCATCTTGTCATATAGAAAATGAATTTAATTTATTCAATGAGAAACTATCAGAAGATGAATTTAATCATACTATTCATAATAATAATACACAGGTTAAATATAATGGAAACCCTGTAAAAAATACATTATCAATTAAACAATTCATTAAACAATGTATTAGTGTAATATGTTGTTTTACTAGTCAACATTATAATTATTATTGTACTTTTGTAAAACCATTAAATTCTTTAAGAAAACATCAAACTACTTCTTTTCATCAACGTCAAATAGAACGTCATCAGAAGATGAAAAAATATCAAAAAAATAATTTACGTGTATCTCTTAAAAAATCTCAACGTCAATATGTTGCAATGATTGGTGATGGTGTTAATGATAGTCCTGCATTAGCTCAAGCAGATGTTGGTATAGCTATTGGTTGTGGTGCAGATGTTGCTGTTGAAACTGCTGATGTTGTACTTATACGTAATTCATTAATTGATGTAGTTGGTGCTATTGATTTATCGAAAAAAACTGTACGTCGAATACGATGTAATTTTATTGCTGCTACACTATATAATCTTATAGGAGTACCTGTTGCTGCAGGTCAGTTTATTTGTTTGTTTGTTTACTTGTTTTTTTAATTATTGATTTTAACCTTAAGACATGAGATAACACTTAAGTATCCCTGTTGTTAATTCTATAAAGTTCGCCCTATTGGAGGTTTTGTAGTTAAAATAAGTGGTAAAGATCATTTATTTAGATGTAAATTTTTTCTTTGTTCAACTCACTACATAAAGAGATTTCATGCTTTTGGCATTATTCGACATTTACTTTCACGATTTGTAAATACTTGTATATTATCTATTACTCTTCATTATTGTTCCTCATTATTCCTTCCTGGGCTTTTGAGCAAAGGTTTCATTGTGTTGTGGGGTGGCTCTGAGGCCAGTTATTAAGGTGTGTGGTGAGTTTGTTAAGGTCATTATGAATATGGTTGTGGACAGACATTTAAAATTTTGCAAACTCCGGGCAACTGTTACCTTATTACATACTAACCATCCACTTCATTCAGACAGGCTGGCTTCAGACCCAGTCATAGCTATATCGACCACATATTCACTTATCTTGGAAGTCTGATCAGCCCTGATGGGTTGGTGTCTGACGAAATCTCAGCACGGACTCAGAAAGCTCGTTTGGCTTTTGCCAACTTACTTCACCTATGAAGAAGGCGAGATGTCCTTCTATCAATTAAGGGACGAGTATACTGCGCAGCAATTCGTTCTGTTCTACTTTACGGCTGCGAAACATGGCCATTAAGAGTAGAAGATACTCGTAGGTTACTAGTATTTGACCACAGATGTAACTAAACCATGCATATTCATGTTCCTCTTGTTATGAGCTTCAGTTTGACCCATAGACTATTATTATACGATTTAATGTCTATTAATTAGTCTCTCACATTTACAGTCACTTTTGGCTAGATCTTGTACAAGTGCTGTTTTCTATTTTGTGGTGCGATGTGGTCTGTTTAGTTTGTATATAAACCCATTATATTTGAAATGCATGATTCATATCGCGGAAGCTGACATTGGTGTTCTGGACTCAACATGCAGACAGGGCTAAGCAGGATGAAGGACCGGTAAAGACTCTAGACTGTTCGTAAGGGTTTCATGAGTAATTGGTCTGGTCGACAAGTCACTGTTCTGTAATTGGCGGTATCATCACATTATATATTAATAAGGCACAAGGTCACATGTTGTAACAGTACCATGTTAGTTTTTTCGTTAAAGGATAACGTCGATAGCATTTTTTCAGTTGATATTCCCACAACGACATTCCCCATTAGCTGATTACTTGTCATTTTCTATACTAATTTCATTGTATCCCAAGGTCATTGTGTTCTAGTAAAGGCACAAAATTGTTTCCATTACAATCCCTCACTTGTATTCGGAATGTAAAGCTATCCTGAAAGTCGTATCTTCTATATCTCATATTGACGTATGGATTATGAATGTTGAAGTGTTGTCGTGTGTCAGTTACCGTTCTGTCAAGTCCATCATAGAGTCTGTCCGTATCGGAATAATCTCCATTCTTCATAAGATGCAATTACCATAGGGCTAACCGGAAATCTAATTCTTAGTCGATCTTCCTGCAACTTAACAGTTCTGTTACACAAATTATAAATTATTATACCTTACTAATGATAATCACACAAATAATATAATAAGCGCCAAAGTGGAGCAGTGACTCAATGGTTAAGGCGTTAAGCTTTCAACCACTACTTTTTAGATTCGAATCCTGCTTCACTGTGGTATGAGCCACCAGGTAGGCAGTATCATTAACCTCCACACATAGAGTATAGCTCAAAGTTAAGCACACGAATCTGTAACTAGCAAATAAGTTAGTAATAGTACCTTGTTTATCGCACGAAAGATCTAACAAATAACGTAACCCATATTCGGTATCAGATTTTAAACAGTCACTCATAAGTAAATGACAGTCTTTTAATAAGTGCACATTAATGGACCATTGGCTTAGTAATTAAATCACTTGGTAGTCAACATGTATATGTGATAGCTTCGAAGTCCTCTGCACCTTAGTGAGTTAAAGAAAAACCGACTAGAATGATTGACCTTCACACAAACACAAAAATACAGTATTGTAAATAAATAAATGATTGAATATTAAAGCTTTTGATGACTACGACATCTTCAATATAAATTATATCTAATATCGTGGATTGGTTGAAGTTAACATTAACACCTTTGGATGCCGGCTCAGCGGTCTATCGGTTAAGTGCTCTGGTGCGAGACTGGTAGGTCCTGGGTTCGAATCTCGCGAGCGCGGGATCGTGGATGCGCAATGCTGAGGAAACGGCCGTCCAGTGTTCCCAGGTTTTCCATGGTGATCTAGTTTCAATTGACTCATGATTCCAACTATGATAATAATTGTTTACCTACTTTTATATTGATAATAAATAATTTGAATAGATATGAATGATATAATGGAATGTTTACACAACTTTATAAGAATAGCACACACACCTTCAAATACCATAACTTGAAATATATATATATATATATATATATATATTAAACAGTTGATTTGTGTACGCCACAGTACAAATTTCCTGAATAATGGCGTTTGAATTAAATAGAACTTTTAAATGAGTTATTGAAACTACTACTTAGTTTTAATTGTTGAGATCCTCGCAAATACAGTTCCTTCTTTTTTCTCTAAAGCTGTTGTTTATTCGAATTTTAAGAAAAGTTTATATCAAAATTATCATTATTATTATTCCTGTTATTGTCTATTCAAAAATCGCAATAATGGTTAAATCTAGTGTTTCTTTTCCTCGGTGTTTTATTTATCTATTTATTTGTTGATTTCATTTAGGTTGTTTAATGCCATTCGGTATCGAATTAACACCATGGTTTGCATCAGCTGCAATGGCTGCTTCATCTCTTTCTGTCATACTTCTTTCATTACTTTTGAAACGTTGGCAAAAACCAACACCAGCATCTCTTATCTGTCCAGAATATGTGAAATTCCTTAACTCACGATCATATGATACTAAGGTAATACTTTTAATTGAGTTGTAATAATAATTATTCATTGTTTTCTTTTGTCGTTACTTAATTATCACTAGGTTGGCATAGTCAACAATAAATGGTACACATCACCTTACCTCAGATTTCGGTTATCAACCATATGATGTGGAAGAACAGAGCTAGCACAGGAGAAACTATTTACAAAAACGCCGTGTACAGTGGACCTCGAACAGTTGTTCCTTGGGCTCTATGGGTGTGCTTCCAGGTTGTAAAGACTAACAACCCTAACCTAGTTTCCTTCCCAATTTTCTCAAGAAGAAGTATCTCCCCAGGATATAAGCAACAGCGAAATGACAACCCCCCTCATGTTCTGACAACACTCGAGATCATTTATACTCTTTGATGGCAATCAATGACGAACAGTCTGTAGTGGAATTTGAATCCAGAGCTTTTGTATCAGGCTTTCAACCGTACTTTTAAAGTAAAATGTAGTTATGCAACACAATTTTGCTATAAAAGAAGGATGGAAATACTCTCTCCTTCCTACTATAATACAATAATAAGTCTAGAGGACCGAAATTAGACTACCATTAAGCTGGATACTCGATCAATGGGCTGTGCACAGACTGGATCACGTTATGCCAGATATATGATTTTATTTATTTGAACACATGAACATTGGTACAAGGGGACAACAAATACATATGCACCACACAATAACAATGAGATCAGTAGAAGTTATCATTGATTTGTGTGAGGGATAGGATACTGCCTGGGTGCCCAAACCGAAGCAGGTGGTTTTCTTAGGGGACCACACCCGGAGCCTTTGATCTGAAGGTCTAATCCACAAGGATGTTGATATTTCTTGTAAGTTGAACGCTTTATTCAGATCCTAAGCTATTCGGATAACCCCAGGGCTAGCACTACTCAGCGACTTGAACACCAGAGAGAAGACACGAGTATCAGAGAAACACTTTACCGCAAGGTTCATTTTTGTACAGAAAATCATAGGTATTTATAGAAGTTAGCATATGTTAAATCAACATCCTTTTTCAGCCAATCCATTTAACGACATATATTGCTACCGACCAATAGTAGCATGCCACGTTGGACTCTAGAATGTTCTATCGTATTCTGATTGGCTGGGGCTCTTTATGAGCCTCTGGAAGCCGACTCAACACTTCCCCCGAATAAGATTTCTTTCTAGGGTCAACTTGTAGTTTGACAACTGGGTTGCGACGTCGTCCCATTATTCTCGTCGTCTTCCTTGTCCACGGCTTCTTTCCAGTGTTCTTGGGCATTTGTGCAACTAAGATTAAATCTAACGGAAAAATCGGCCGGTTACTTCGATTCTGCATCGTTCTTTTGTCTTTAAGGATTTGATTCGTGTGTCGTATACATGTCCCAAAAGTTCCTCGAACTCTGTACAGAACTCTTCCCAATTTTTGTACAACTTCTCCCTGCTCCCATCGGTTCTTCCCTGATGTAGGATTTAATGTAAACTTTGTCGCCAACATTGAAGTTCCGGATATTTGGATTGTGACTGCGCTCATCAACTAATTTGGATGGCAACATGGCATTGAAGACGGTTCGAACACGCCTTCCGAACATGACTTCCGCAGGAGACTTGCCGTCCGGAACATTCGGGTTCGGAGTGGATCTGTAGGATGTTAGAAATTTCATGATCACCTGCCCAGTCGTCCCTTCGCCTCCCCCCTTCAGTAATGCTCGTTTAAAGGTGTCCACAAAGCGTTCTGCTTGTCCGTTAGATTGTGGATGATAGGGTGGAGAACGAAGATGAGTTATTCCGTTTGCTTAACAGAAATGCTTGAACGATTCTGCGGCGAATTGCGAGCCGTTATCTGTTACTAAGGTCTCTGGTACTCTGAAACAGCTAAACAGGGTAGACACCTTGTGGATTGTTTCTGAGGTTGTACAATTTGGCATGGTATATACCTCCGGCCATTTAGTAAATGCATCTACGATAATTAGAAACAGTTTTCCTTAGATTGGACCAGCAAAATCTGCATGAATTCTTTCCCAGGGTCCTGCAGGCATAGGCCAGTACTGAGGTTCGCATTTCACAGGATTTTTAGCGGCTTGAATGCATGATGGACAGTTACGGCATTTATTCTCGATATCTTTGTCCATTGACGGCCAATAAGCATAACTACGAGCCAACGATTTCATTTTATTGATTCCAGGATGGCCACTGCGAAACTGCTTGAGAACCTTGTGACGTAATAACTTCGGAATAACAATTCGATCACCGAACATAATACACGAGTCAACAACCATTAGTTTGTTCCGTCGACGAAAATATTGCAAAAGTTCTCCGTCAAGGCGATTGTTTGGCCATTTGGTCGACAGATAGCATTTGACTGTGCTCAGTATCTTATCACTTTCAGCGATCTTCTTGATAGTTTGAAAGGTTACTGGGAGTCCATTGATTGCGTCATCCAATACACGATGAACTTCTTCCTCGGCTTTTATATTTGCTACAAGAGTCTCCTCTGGGGTTTTTGATTGAGAGCCTATTAATCTTGACAATGCGTCAGCTTGTCCGAAGGCAGTAGTAGACTGATACTTTATCTTGAAGTCGTACCCCAGAAGTGTGGTTGCCCATCGTTGTAGTCGGTTAGCTGTGTGGACCGGAATACCTTTCTTTGACCCAAAAACTGCAAGTAGTGGTTTATGGTCTGTTATTAGAGTAAAATGTCGGCCATATATCATCTTATGGAACTTTTTCACTGCAAAGATAATTGATAGGGCTTCCTTCTCAATCTGACTATAGTTCCTTTCGGTCGTTGTCAAAGATCTGGCAGCGTGTGAGATAGCTTTTTCGGACCCATCAGGAAAAATGTGAGAGATAACTGCACCCACACCATAGTTAGAAGCATCTGAAGCGACGACTATCGGTAGCGAGGGATCATAGTGTGACAATAAGAGATTGGAAGTCAGGAGTTGCTTGATTTTCTCGAAAGACGCTTGGCAGTCTGCAGACCAATTCCATCTCGTATTCTTTTGTAGTAGGTTGTTTAGTGGAGCACGTAGACGATGGAGATCGGGGAGGAAGGTACCATAATGTCTGACCAATCCCAAGAATGATCGTAGGGTGGTAATGTCCCTGGGTCTAGGCATTGTTTTCACTGCTTCAATGTTCTCTGGATCTGGTCGTCTTCCGTCTTTATCTATTATGAACCCAAGGTACCGTACTTGCTGCATATAGAAGTCACACTTTTCCGCTCGGCTATGCGTTCTAGTACCAGGTCCAGTTTCTTCTGCAGGTCCATTTTACCTACTGCCATAATTATGGTGTCGTCTAAGTAAGCTGCTGCCCCTGGAGTACCTTGTAACATGGTATCCATAATTTGCTGAAAAATAGAGGGCGCTGTCTTCACCCCAAAAGGTAGTCGGTTATACCGGAACAGACCTTTGTGTGTGTTGATCGTTAAAAGATCTTTGCTTTCATCAGATACCGGGATTTGTAGATATGCGTCTGATAAGTCCAATTTCGCAAAATATCTGCCACCGTTCAGCTTAGCGAAAAGATCTTCCGGTAAGGGCAACGGATACTGATGGGACTCTAGAGCTTCATTTAATCCTGTGGAGTAGTCTGCACATAGACGGACACTTCCATTCGACTTCTTAACCACCACTATCGGTGCAGCCCAGTTCGAGAAGTTCACAGGCTCGATAACACCCATTTGCTGAAGTCATTGTAACTCCTGTTCAACTATTGGAAGAGCAGCATAGGGCACAGGTCTTTTAGGTCGAAAAATGGGAGTAGCTGCAGGCTTTAGAGTTAGCACTGCTTTAGCCTTCGTGCATTCGCCTAATCCTTCTTTAAACACGTCTTGGTGTTTTTGTAGCAAGGCATTTTTCTGACTCCACTCTGAAGTGTTGTGAGTTGTGATTTGTTTGCAGATACTGTTAATAGAGTGGTCTGCTAGGTTAAGTGTTTCTATAAGATCTAGCCCCATTAAGTCGAGTGCTAGCTTTGCGGAGAGCTGCATTACAAAAGGTTCTGCCCATACAAAAACTACCGGTGCACCAAATGTCAGCTTAAAGGACATAAAGAAACATGTTGTAAAAAGAAGATGCACCGTCGTTCATCAAGTGTTCATTACCGAAGACGTAAAAACTGTTCATCAACTAATAGAATAATGGTGGCACATACCAGAACAGAACATAATCGAAGAAAATATGTGACTTTAGAGATTAATGGACGCCGTGCCCGTCTGCAGCTTGATACTGCCTCAGATATTTCACTTATCAGCCGGAAAACTTGGAGTCATATTGGCAAACCCTTGGTGCTCCCTACAACTCAGTTAGCACTCAGTGCATCTGGAGAGAAGGTAAATATTGCTGGAGAGATATGCTGTCCAGTCAAAAAAGGGAATGTACAGAAGAATGTGAAAGTATATCTCACTGAAAGCCCAGGACTAGATTTGCTTGGTCTTGACCTAATAGAAATGTTGCAGTTGGCTAACCAGCCAATTAATCATATATGTAGTCCGGTGAGATCTGATGCACTCTCAAGGCTGATTGGTTCCCAGGCAAAACATGGAGAAGACGTACTCATTGCCGCAGGAGAAGGTGAAGCAGAAGTTCAGGCAAAGAACCCAGGGATATTTGACAAAAAATCGCCACCCAAGAAAAGAAGAAAACCTGTACAAGAGTATCAGACAAATGGCCAAGCAGAAAGATTCGTAGACACTATAAAACGAGCTCTAGTCAAGGGGGGAGGAGAGGCCATCCCAGAACAAGTAATCAGCAAGTTCCTTATGTCTTACAGAGTTACCCCCAATCCGGCAGTACCCGAAGGTAAGTCACCAGCCGAGTGTATGTTCGGAAGGAAAATCCGAACAGTCTTTAGCAGTATGTTGCCACCTAGAAAGACAAGTAAACCCACGAATGAAAATCATATGGTCACTCGTAGCTTCAAGGTAGGTGAAAGGGTACTCGTTAAATCGTATCAAGGTGAAAGAAGGTGGGAACCAGGTATTATAGAACGTCGAATCGGAAGTGTATTGTATCTAATCCGAAGAAATGTCGGAACTTGTATAAGACACATCAATCAAATTCGAAGGGATGACAGAACATTGATGCCACAAAGCCGGCTCCCATTTCATTTGCTCATGGATTCATCTCCAAAAAGCACTCAGGCGCGCGAAGGTAGAAAAGATAAAATACACAAGAGCGAAGCGACACAACCTTCGAGAGTAATGAGTCGCAAGAGAATCGCGGTAACTCAATTCCAGGTGGATCCGAGAAAAAGGTCTTATACAACAGACTTTAAAGGGGGGAGGTGTGAGGATGGTCCACAGGTGTTAAGTCGGCTTCCAGAGAACTCTAACAGAGCCTCTAGAGGCTCATAAAGAGCCCCAACCAATCAGCGATTAATTAGAAGTTGTGTGAAGTTATGTTACTAAAATAACGAGATCCTGATTGGCTGATTAACACACTGCTACTATGTAAACTCAAGGTCTCTTAATTACTATAAAATCCCTGTATTTTCTGTACATGAATGAACCTTGCAGTAAAGTGTTTTCTCTCATACTCGAGTCTTCTCCCTGGTGTTCAAGCCGCTGAGTAGTTCTAGCCTGGGGTTATCAGAATAGCTTAGGATCTGAATATAGCGTTCAACTTACAAGACGTATCACATTATTTAAATAATCAGTTGATATTGCTTTGCTCTGTGAAAGAAATAAACATGACAGAACTTCTTAAAGGTACAAACTAAACAAGAGCTTAGTTGAGCTTTTTGTAAAATCATATGCGATACCCTTATATGGGTATTGTATCCATCTATTGCCTCGTAATCTTCAATTTTAGATTTATGTATATTATACTGTTGATTTAAATTTCTTCGATATTGTATTTAACACTGAAGACCATCATATTATATATAAAATTGGAACTACTTATAGATGACAGTTGAAAAAAAAGTCAAAAATAGTCTTCTAACTGCCGTTCATTTTCGAATCTCAACTGTTCATTTTTAAATTTAAGCCTTCATACTTACAGTACGTAATTGTCTCATACCTTACGTTTCATCATAAAATCGTTTCATGTATCCAATCATCTGTTTAATTGATTTTCTTTTTATGGTCAACAGAAATAAGAAATTTTGATATATCAACCTGCTGATCTGTGTACTGTTTGCAGTTATGCTAGACTAAACTTTTATGGGGTCTTGAAGCTTTTCTCAATGTTCATCTCCTGAATAACTGGGTATTTAACAAAACCACTGTTAAATCTTTTAGTATGTATGCTATATCTTAAATAGTTGACATGAAGAGTGTACAACTTCTGATAAAATCAAGTATAAACTTCTAAGAGATGATTAATGGATGATATATTGGGTCATCTATGATCATTGTAAACTTTCATAAGTTGATATTTTAATAGATTAAAAACTACTGAATATCGATTTAGAAATTAGCTCTTCTTCTTCGCGGTAGTGTTCAGTCGTAGATGAACACTTTGTTTGTTTATATTTTGTTTCTTGCCCCTAAGATTTTCATAAATTTCATCCTTTATTTTTGTTCATCATCGTATTACATGTTAATAAATATAAAAGACATTTGTACTACTTTCTTATTTGAATTAAACTGTTTCTATTATGTAAATTACTTTAATCTATGTAGGGAAGCCTAATAGTGATCATCAATGTGTGTGTTTTGATTTCATACCGTAGTTTCCATTACTGTTCTGTGTTCTTCTTTAAGTGAACAGCATCAAATTTTGGTGTGTATAACATGTGTCAACTACATATTTTCAAATTTTGTTATTGTACTACTTTTGAAGATTATATCCTATGTGAGATTGCTCGCTAACACTACATATACACTTCATTTTTTAGAATAAATCCGGACAAAGACGTGATAGCCAACTTTCATCAGGAGTGCATAGTTTGACCGATAAAGTATTATCATTACGTGATAATTTACGCACTGTACTTACTCGTCATCATCGTATTTCACCGATACACACTAACATTGAAGCAGTGGATAATCAAAATTTGCTCGATACCTACAATAATGATGGTGATAATGAATCTGAAGATGAAATTATAAATACACAAAATTCTCTCATTGAAAAATCATTTATTTCACTAGGTGCACAAAATTTTACGAATGATGAGAACAATATTTCTCTGGAGATGCGAAAAGCGCGTAGCTGGAGTTCTCGAACATGTCGATAATCATTTCTATTATATTTTTTCCAAAGATTTATTAATTTTCTCTGTTTTTGTGTCGTTTGATTGAATTGAATGAATAGATGTCAGTTCCTACCTACTTTTTTAAAACCCTAAACTGATTTAAATAAATAATTTAATACATATTCCCACAGGTCAGTCGATAGTTGACATATTTTACAGCCTTAATGCATTTCGTCTTATCACTTGTTGGTTGATTTTTTTCTCACTTTTGATGTAATTGATTCGTGTCAGCCACACAAACTCCCACTGCTAATTTCTCTTGGAATTACTCTATCCAATCTCTTGATAAGTAATATTGTTCTATTGTGTCTTCTATTTTGCTTCGTTTAATTTCTTACTATCCCTAAAGTGGTTAATGCATACAAATATCACTTTTTCATGTTATTTCTCTTCTAATTTTTGTTTTCGTCCTCGAATTGTGTTATTTCTTTCTCTGACTATTGTGATATACCACCATTTACTGATAGGGAAATGTGTATACCTTTGAAAAAGAATGTTCGCTCTCTGTGATTCCGTACATATATAAACTTAAGCAGACAATATTGGTGTTAATATTTTGCTTTTTTTTCATTGAATTCTTTAAAATGACGTTGATTCGCTATAAAGAGTTAAATATCCTTTGTGTTGATTAGAATGACATAACTTTCGAAGTGAAACTAGTTGATCATAGTCAACATAGGACTGGAAATAAATGTCCACTGGTACAATTCGATGCATATTATAATACCAGATGGAGAGAAAATCCACTAGTTGATAAGCAAAATAATATAAATGTATTCAAATTCAGTAGACAGGTAAAAATAAGAAATGTAGCTCAGAAGGGACAAATGAGATTTTAGAATGAGAATTACTGTAACTGATTGTTTATAGATGAGCAGTGAATGAATGTAACTCCTACAGTGAGATCCGTGTCTATGAACCAAGAAGTCTGGATACGGTACAGTCCAACAATTAATAGCTTTAATTAACTTACGCTATATCTTTGATATGGCTCGGGATCGGCCACAACTGCACAGATCTACAGTCTTAATATACCTTCATGCACACCTTTTATCCATTCTTTTTTAACTTTATTCTCAATGTTTGGTCTTCATGATAAATAGCTAGTACATTTGTTCGACCCCTTTGCTGTTCATCGTGTAAAGCTGTGGTGTGGTAACTGGGGTTAATGCATATTTGTACCATTCTCAGCATTGACCTTAACTGATTGACCCTATCTTTCATCTTACTCCTGTTCTTAAGCTTTACCTCAATATTAGAAGTTTCATCATACGCGAATGGTGCTTCAAATATGCCTAGAATTGGATTCTTGCCAACTACATATGTCCTCTACTTTTATAGACTATGTTTCGAAGCTACAGAGCAATAAGGATTTGACCTCTGTGCAACAGAAGTATGTCTCCTATATACCAGAGATTTTGTTGGTTGATAAATACCAGACAACATTTTCGTACTCACGCCAATGTCATCACCCACCAAAACCCAGTAACTTAGTCATTACGCCCGGATACCTCATTCTTAATCAGGAGGAGGGATCCAGAAACTAGTATGTGGAATGCTTGGGCCATTACATTTCGGTTACATCATGTAAGCTACGTCAAACATGGTCGTTGCCAGAGGTTCATAACTTCGAATGGTACAAGTTTGGACCACATAATATATATTACTAGGTAGCAAGTTCTAAATAAGTAACGCACATTGATTCTCGTCCAAATATTCACCATCATGATGGATGTACCGGTACACTCTTCTCTAGTCTGAATACACTTATCTCGGTTAACTTTTATTAGCAGTGAGACATTTGTACTGTGGGACATTCTTTGACTATCGCTGAGCCAGACTATTTACTTCGGAAATTTT
Organism: Schistosoma mansoni; assembly: GCF_000237925.1. Classification (NCBI taxonomy): domain Eukaryota; kingdom Metazoa; phylum Platyhelminthes; class Trematoda; order Strigeidida; family Schistosomatidae; genus Schistosoma; species Schistosoma mansoni. The sequence goes on along the minus strand of NC_031498.1, from coordinate 22,084,309 downwards.
TTCCTTACCCCTCACAACTTATCTCTATTTATTTCTAGGTCTCTCAAAATGTTACCAGGCACTGTCTTAATTTTTAAAGTAGCAATCAGTCTATGACAATATGTTACTCAGCCTTTGCACTTCACAATGATAATGATGAGAAAACAACAATCAGAATGCACAGGTGTCGTTTGTATTGGAACCAGAATGGATTTGAAAGGCATAAAACAATATCCATTATTTCCCGTGAAATAAAGGTATGGATATTTACATCACAACCCATAAGATCACTAGCTCTGCTTTCGTAGCCAACCACATCTCAAGTTTGTTACAATGGTGTACCCAAAGTACTAGCTCCCATAGATACGCACCGTTTAAGTGTAAATAGACTTTTTTTGCAGCTGACATTCCGTGTCGAGCCCGATGTTACATCGGCTAAACGCCTCATTTTGTCGTCTGCTCGCCTTTAGATCTTACTTACTGAGACTCCTATATTGCCTATGTGGAGACGTTTACTAGCCGGCACCTCACCAGCTATAAAAAATGTGTAACCCACAACTCCTATACGGCTGCGAAGGAATTATATAGTCTAACTATCAGCACGTAAATAATTCTCCTCTGCCAACCGTGACAAATACATCTAATACACTTCCACTGGAGAACTTTGATGGACAGGATAACCTGCACGAGTTTTTCTTTGGGTTTTTTTCTCACTTTTGATGTAATTGATTCGTGTCAGCCACACAAACTCCCACTGCTAATTTCTCTTGGAATTACTCTATCCAATCTCTTGATAAGTAATATTGTTCTATTGTGTCTTCTATTTTGCTTCGTTTAATTTCTTACTATCCCTAAAGTGGTTAATGCATACAAATATCACTTTTTCATGTTATTTCTCTTCTAATTTTTGTTTTCGTCCTCGAATTGTGTTATTTCTTTCTCTGACTATTGTGATATACCACCATTTACTGATAGGGAAATGTGTATACCTTTGAAAAAGAATGTTCGCTCTCTGTGATTCCGTACATATATAAACTTAAGCAGACAATATTGGTGTTAATATTTTGCTTTTTTTTCATTGAATTCTTTAAAATGACGTTGATTCGCTATAAAGAGTTAAATATCCTTTGTGTTGATTAGAATGACATAACTTTCGAAGTGAAACTAGTTGATCATAGTCAACATAGGACTGGAAATAAATGTCCACTGGTACAATTCGATGCATATTATAATACCAGATGGAGAGAAAATCCACTAGTTGATAAGCAAAATAATATAAATGTATTCAAATTCAGTAGACAGGTAAAAATAAGAAATGTAGCTCAGAAGGGACAAATGAGATTTTAGAATGAGAATTACTGTAACTGATTGTTTATAGATGAGCAGTGAATGAATGTAACTCCTACAGTGAGATCCGTGTCTATGAACCAAGAAGTCTGGATACGGTACAGTCCAACAATTAATAGCTTTAATTAACTTACGCTATATCTTTGATATGGCTCGGGATCGGCCACAACTGCACAGATCTACAGTCTCAATATACCTTCATGCACACCTTTTATCCATTCTTTTTTAACTTTATTCTCAATGTTTGGTCTTCATGATAAATAGCTAGTACATTTGTTCGACCCCTTTGCTGTTCATCGTGTAAAGCTGTGGTGTGGTAACTGGGGTTAATGCATATTTGTACCATTCTCAGCATTGACCTTAACTGATTGACCCTATCTTTCATCTTACTCCTGTTCTTAAGCTTTACCTCAATATTAGAAGTTTCATCATACGCGAATGGTGCTTCAAATATGCCTAGAATTGGATTCTTGCCAACTACATATGTCCTCTACTTTTATAGACTATGTTTCGAAGCTACAGAGCAATAAGGATTTGACCTCTGTGCAACAGAAGTATGTCTCCTATATACCAGAGATTTTGTTGGTTGATAAATACCAGACAACATTTTCGTACTCACGCCAATGTCATCACCCACCAAAACCCAGTAACTTAGTCATTACGCCCGGATACCTCATTCTTAATCAGGAGGAGGGATCCAGAAACTAGTATGTGGAATGCTTGGGCCATTACATTTCGGTTACATCATGTAAGCTACGTCAAACATGGTCGTTGCCAGAGGTTCATAACTTCGAATGGTACAAGTTTGGACCACATAATATATATTACTAGGTAGCAAGTTCTAAATAAGTAACGCACATTGATTCTCGTCCAAATATTCACCATCATGATGGATGTACCGGTACACTCTTCTCTAGTCTGAATACACTTATCTCGGTTAACTTTTATTAGCAGTGAGACATTTGTACTGTGGGACATTCTTTGACTATCGCTGAGCCAGACTATTTACTTCGGAAATTTTTTCCTTACCCCTCACAACTTATCTCTATTTATTTCTAGGTCTCTCAAAATGTTACCAGGCACTGTCTTAATTTTTAAAGTAGCAATCAGTCTATGACAATATGTTACTCAGCCTTTGCACTTCACAATGATAATGATGAGAAAACAACAATCAGAATGCACAGGTGTCGTTTGTATTGGAACCAGAATGGATTTGAAAGGCATAAAACAATATCCATTATTTCCCGTGAAATAAAGGTATGGATATTTACATCACAACCCATAAGATCACTAGCTCTGCTTTCGTAGCCAACCACATCTCAAGTTTGTTACAATGGTGTACCCAAAGTACTAGCTCCCATAGATACGCACCGTTTAAGTGTAAATAGACTTTTTTTGCAGCTGACATTCCGTGTCGAGCCCGATGTTACATCGGCTAAACGCCTCATTTTGTCGTCTGCTCGCCTTTAGATCTTACTTACTGAGACTCCTATATTGCCTATGTGGAGACGTTTACTAGCCGGCACCTCACCAGCTATAAAAAATGTGTAACCCACAACTCCTATACGGCTGCGAAGGAATTATATAGTCTAACTATCAGCACGTAAATAATTCTCCTCTGCCAACCGTGACAAATACATCTAATACACTTCCACTGGAGAACTTTGATGGACAGGATAACCTGCACGAGTTTTTCTTTGGGTTTTTTTCTCACTTTTGATGTAATTGATTCGTGTCAGCCACACAAACTCCCACTGCTAATTTCTCTTGGAATTACTCTATCCAATCTCTTGATAAGTAATATTGTTCTATTGTGTCTTCTATTTTGCTTCGTTTAATTTCTTACTATCCCTAAAGTGGTTAATGCATACAAATATCACTTTTTCATGTTATTTCTCTTCTAATTTTTGTTTTCGTCCTCGAATTGTGTTATTTCTTTCTCTGACTAGTATTAATACTACTCACTACAACTCAGTAATATTATTGCTACCAAATTATGATGATAATATTATCAATGTTTGAAGCAATTTAACCACAATCTATCAAGCGTAGCTTTAAACATACTTTAATAAAATACTCACTTTATTTATGATTAAGTAACTATTTCAAATGTATTACTGTTGTTTATAACTTAATAATTACAATCAGACTGGTGGGTCCTGGGTTCAAACCTCGTGAGGTGAGGTCGTGGATACGTACTGCCACTAAGGAGTCCCACAATAGGACATAAATGGCCGTCCAGTGCTTTCAGGTTTTCTCTGGTGATCTAGATTCAAGTGACTCACGCTTTCAATTATGAAAATACTAAATCTCCACAAAAACCCCTTCTGATAATAATTTCTTTACTTCAATTAAATCTCTTTCAATGGAATTCGTAAATGAATGATAAATAAATATACTACTTTTTAAATTAATAAATAGTAGTATAATTTGGAATATCATTTGATATAAGTAATGATGCACAATAAAGAATGATAATTTTTAGTAAAAATCTCCTTACTACTTATATCAGTCCTGTCTTCTCATTGATGTTGAGGACTGCAATTGATCAGTCTGTTATTGACATATGTGCAAAGTGTGCGTATTGCCTCTAGATAGCCTCAATTCACAAGCATTATAACGAGAGATGGATAGTGGTTATGAGTGGAATGCAAGATGCGTGTTTCGTCCTGTTGGCGAATGGTCGTCTACATGAACATGCATCTGCGTGTTCATGTTCA
>NC_031498.1:22048508-22080063 GCF_000237925.1 Schistosoma mansoni | reverse complement strand
TGAGCAACCTAAAGATATATATATATATATTAGAATTAGTCTTACGTTTGAAAACCAACGGAACGTCGTATAAACACCGAGTAGACCATACATAGAGTAGGGAAACTGAACTGTAATGTAAACATGTCCTTCTTACAACACGAATATAAGTAGGAACTCCCACCACCAACTGATGAATGATAGGTCACTGACGTATCGACAGAAATGGTTAGGATACACTACCTATGCCCATCCACTGACTACCTACATGTGATTATGTCTGGCGCAGGTGTGGAGGCTGTATGAAAGCCAAGGGTGGTCAGGAAGGACCTGTCAGTCCGTGATATTGTTGAACTTAGCCAAGTAGGTGGACGCAGAGTACACGGTCGGTATTCGCGTGGTCGCTATAACCAACGGTCTTAAACCGTAGATAACACAGCTCATGCCATTCGCGTTGGCACATTTCCTGGCTCCCGCATACATATTATCTCTTCGCATTGTACATCCGATCGCTAGTCTTCCCTAAAAAAAATGAACAAAGTCAACACTCCTACTCCGTCGTTTGTTCTAGAAATTTCATCTTTCTGTGCTAACGGGGTAGAGAGCGACTTGAGATGGTGTACCCATGTCTCAAGTTCTACGTTCACTTCGACTAACGTTACTGAAAAAGGTGTCAGGCTTGTGTTACTTAGACAGTCTTAGCACAGTAAAGACAGGCGCGAAGAAACCTACTGCTTCGGAAAACAAGATGTAGCTCTCCAACTAGACCGTCACAGAACAGCGATAACAAACACTAGGAACCTGATAGAATCTTGTTATAACCCTACTGCGAACCGCATCAACTGCTATCCTGTAAGAATTCACTTGGTATCATGGTGCTTCGTGTAAGACGACCAACTGAGTATTGAATTTCCAGAAACTAGGGAATTTAGATGCCTAAAATTGCGATATTGTACTCTCCTATATCACAGCTTTCCAACTGATTAGCAAGCATTTTGGAAACGCTTGGCCAGTAACCAAATTTGAGTTGACAAGATCACATCCAACTACATATCCAATTTTTTTAAAACATACTAGAATATGAATGCTTTGACTGATTATGTAGAACCCCAAACTCATAAACAAATAGATGTGCTATTGTTCATTAGGACGGAACAATGAACAGTACGAGAATATGCAATAAATTAGCAGACCAGCTTACTTGCCGCTGATAAGAATGGTTCACGAAGCTAGCCCGACCAGCTGACGAGTGTGAATAAAACTAGGAGAGGACGTCGACTACAAACTCCATTAGTTACAAAACTACTCAGAAACGTAATGACACCGCAACCCTTTGATCGTACCAGGCAAAGAGAAAGGCGTGCGATTGTATTATGTACTCGGAAAGAGACGTCATGTATACCTCAGTAATAAACATTAAAAGAACTACCACGGTCATGTGTATCCAATATATTCTGTACATAAGATGCAATTAACCGAACAAGTCAAAGCCCATCGAGTCATCAGATTCATCATCAGAAACTGGTTTCTTTTCTTCTTTTGCAGGTTCTTTACCCTTTTCGGCACCACCACCCGCCGCTGCTGCCACTGGGGCCGACGTCGGGGCGGCAACAGCAGAAGGTGCAGCAGACCCCATGGACATCAATAGATCTCTGACATTCTTTCCGTTCAAAGCCGTTGCAAAAAGGTTTGGAAGATATGATTCAACAAACTTGATGTTAGCAGCCTTTAGGACGGTATTTATTTTGTCAGCTGAAAATACGGAATTAATATATTAGCTCAGACAATTGTAACACGACTGTCTACAAAAAATTTGCAATATATTGTGACACTGACTACAAAGTAATTAAGTCCCTACACTGGTTAAAATAAACTAGATTACTACTATAAAAAACTCGAACGCCAAAAGATATCTACTTAATCCCAATTACCTGTAACGTCGATGTCATCGTCAGCTAACATCAAGGCAGCGTAAACACATGCTAACTCGCTTTTGGACATGATTATAAACGTGAGCTGCTATAAGCCTTAGCCACGAGGGGAGCACCACGTTTGGAAGATACCAACCCACTAGTTTAAACAAACGGAGAATACCCCTTATCTAGTCAATAAAAACTAAAGTGACGCTGTATAATATACCCAAATTTGCATCATCAAATAACAATAATTAATGTTTTTAATGCTACACGACCATTACAGGCATGATCATATGTTTTGAATGGTCTGTATAAACTGATATTAGAAACCTGGTGAGATTTAACTTATCAGAAAACGTAACTTAGTGTATTGACCGGTGCTTACATGCTGAATTGGAATGTTTCTAATCTTGCACTAGGAAGTGCTAACCTCCTAATCTTGAACCTCCTAGGACACAGTCCTCATGCCTCAAAATCATTGTATCCCATCGTAACTGGTCTAACTGATGAATGTACTCAAAACAAAAACTTTCCCAAAAGCGGTTAAGATACTCAAAAAGTAGAAGTACAAAATTATCCTGGTTGAGAGAATACTACCTTATTAAATTAGACAAATGGCGAAATCCTTTAGGAGATATCCTCTTCCAGTCTGTCCAGAAATGCTCCTCTTGAGGATTATAGCGGTAAAAAAGTCCTCAAGATAAACAGTTCCGTATTTTTTCGGCATTGATGCTAAACTCACTAGTTTCACTAGAAACACTTTGGTCACGTATCCTCAGCAATTCACGAGGGGATATGGCGTGCTGTGTATCCCTTACACCTGTTAGCCGGGTTAGACCAAACACTTCCTGACATATCGATCGGACTCCTTCATTTCTGATTTCTGGTTTGACCGGGTCGTTACAATGCAATTATAAAGGTGTTACATGTAAAAGCGTTGCCAAAATCTAAATACCTGTAGCACCTTTACGACTACACACCGACGCCATTGTTCATCCCACTGAGGGATACTCACAATATCATCAGGAACAAGAGCACTATTCAGAACAATTGATATCATATCAGTGACAAACGACTGGTTGTGCCACATGTTATCATGCAACGCGTGTGTCCGAAAAATCAAACTAGATAGATCTAAATCTAGAAAATCGGTTTTCCTCGTATGACGAAGTCATTGAAAAGCAACCTTGAGTTTCTTCACTTTTTGTGAGGAAGGATACATACACAATACTGAATATCCTGGATCGAAGGAATTTCTGGTCACTCGAACCTACATAAACCCTTTTGCCTAGATGGTAGTAAGCCTAAATTTCTGTAGGAATTCACGAGTCATCTTTGCTTCTCTTTAGCTATTGTCTTCAATTGCTTCCTTGTCAAAAGCAAACCACTCTTTGACTGGAAAAACGCGGTGGTTACGACTTTGTACATAGGGGATAACAGGATGAAAGCGTCTAATTACAATCAAATTCCCTTGCTCTCTTCAGTGATGAATATATTGGGAAGGGTTATCAATTGGTCTCGTCATAAATCTCTTCTCAATATATCTTTTTTCCCCTAATCTTAATATGGTTTGCAATCTGGTGAATCGTGTAACACGGACTTTTTAGTTTCCTGTAATAGCCGAAGTATCACACAAGAACGTAAGAATTCGGTCCATACTAACCTCCTAGACTTCTACAAAGTGCTCGATAAGGCCAATAATCGTATTTTGCCTGAAAAAACTGAATGTTTGTGGGCATATGCGGGTATCCAATGCTATAACTCATATCATCTAGATGCGAAATCAGACTCTCAACGCAGACATGCTAAATGCACAGAATTTTATATATTTATTCTGGAATAGAATATGTGACTATACATAAGGTTGTCAAATGCATTACTTCGGTTCCATCAGTTGACCTGTAGTGACCTACTTTTGTGAAGAGAATGCGATTGGAATAATGGAAACAGTTACTATTATAACCAACGGTTCTAGTGATTGCTTCACTGCACCTGTTTGTTAAAGTTGGCCAATAAAACACTCTTCCGTTGTTTGTGACCTTGCACAACTCTCGTACGCTCAGTAGTCTCGCTTGTGGGTTATTTCGATATTATTATTAGTAGTATTAGTATTATTTCGATACCACGAGATCACCAACGAATACATCTTACTACATCTTTCAACTGTCTTCTGATATTTGGCTTTCAGAAGGGTCTAACCTATCGACTGGCGTGGAGTTTTCCTGCAGTGGTAACCATAGTCCACCGCGACTCGACGTCTACTACAAACTTATGCGTGAGCGTGTGTTATATTTGAATGCCTTATCCATAAATCTTGTAAGATTTCAGTCTGGTTCGGTATATAACACATTTGCCTTAGCTACTGGAATAATAGACCTGTTCCACAATTATAGATCTTCCATGATGTGCTTACCTATTTTATAAAATCTTATGTGGAAGTTGCATCCTTTTCTATGCTGATTCGTCACTCTGAAGAACATATTCTGGCAGAGGACAAAACAATATTTTCTTCATGTAAAGGAACGAGTTACATAGAGTGACCACGATTGCAAGTCCAGGTCATACTGTACCGATTAAGAGTTCCTCAGTTCACTGTTTTGACCTTTTCTATATTGGTACATATTGAATGTAAACCTCAATTATTATATGTTCAGCTTCAAAGGTTGTGTGGTTAGGAACCAATGCCACTACAACCCTTCCAATATTCCTTTGTTCGGTTGTTTGTTTACCAATTGGTTAAGTGTTTTCCGTCATCATATTGGTACATAAATACTTAGGACACGATGACTAAGTCATACTTTGGAAAGTTTGAATTCATTTTGATTCAAAGCAGACAAAACCAGTTTAACGGAACCCTTATTCACTTCTCTACGATGCAATTGTTGGATATTCTGTTGCCCAAACCACCGGACCCCGATGGATTACTTCTGCAGAAACTGTCAGTTCTCGCAGACGTTGTTTTGGAACCGCTTACTGAGTTGTCTGACACATCAATTTCTCGGGTTCGATTCTCAGAGGATTAGAAAGATCCTGTCATTGGTTCTAGTTTTAGCAACGAAGAGAAAACGATCGTGTTTATGTATGAGCTTGTAAATGCAAGCAGCATGGCAGTTAATATATGGAAAATAGTTGATGAGAGGTTCTTAAGCAGTGAACAGTTACACAATTTGTTAACAGCAGAGAAACGAAGCTTCAAGATAGACTTCCTCATTTGACTGGTCTACTAATTGTGAAAGAGGATTAACAGTTTCTCAAGATAACGGTTCACCGGTTGGTGTAATACTCATCAACTTCAGCAAGGCGTTCATTTCGGTCGTGCTTGCAGATTGTATTGAATTTTTTCACTTGAAGGATGAGATGCATGATACAAGACTGAATAAAAAATTTCATAAGCTCCCGAAAACAGGAAGTAAGGAGCTGATCTATTCCCTTTTACGAGTGTTAAAATATTTGAGTAAGTTCATTTTATGGGAACCTATTTGGTTACAAGTCTCTCGAAACTCCATTAGGGCGTAGAAACCTTGTCCACTTATCATATTGTAGAGTGAAAAGTGACGTCCCACAACGCGCCATGTGTTTTAAGTGATTGTTTGGGTTCTACCTTTTCACTACTTTGTGATTATTCACTTTCCATGTCACTATAGAAATGTTGGTAAATTCCGACCGAATAATATCAGAGTGGAATTGCAGTTCTCTCATCAAGTGATAAACGACTGAAATATCTTACCCCAGGATATGGTATCAGTCCCACTGGTAGACGCCTTCAGATAAAACCTGAATCTTCACTGGGATACGTAACACAGGGACCATTATAGGTCAACTGACCTGCTATCAATAATACTGAAACAGACTAATGAGTTGTTAGCACTCAGTGGGGTTCATTTTCGACTTCATCACGTACACTATCCTTTGTACTTTGCACCGTTCTAAATTTGGCCAAGCAGAAGTATGGAGTATGACCTAGGCAGAGCCCATTGCAGTGTACTCCGGTAGCATAGCTGGGTTGATCTTCTGATGTTACTGAGGTTGTTGATTGCTGTTTATCACCTGTTATCCTATCATTTCGACTTTTCCCGGCTACCACATTTGGTAACTGTTTCATTGATTTGTACCTTTAGAAGTAACTGTATCAATCCATCCCTGGTAGGACGGAAGTTGGTTTCCTGATTGTGATTCACTATTAGTATCATAGTCATACTATGTTTTTACAATGTGCATTGTGGCACCCATGTTTATAGTGATAGGCATTATACATGTCTTAAACTATTTTTATATGAAGTTTTGATTAGATTTTAGAACATCATCCCTTATCACTTATCTCCGACAACTTTTATGTCATCAGAACATAAGCTCCAGCTCAGTTGTTTATCTAATGAATGAATGTTAATGTTAACTGATGCACGCCGTGAAGAGTTCTGAACACTTCTGACAGAACATGAAATCCTCAATGTGTTTCATTTACGATATCAATATATATCCTAAGTTTCAGAAATTGTGTTTTGTCTAGCAGTCGGTGGTTATGTCTGTGCTTTAGGACCTGGAGAATGGTGAATATTGGGTCTATACATTCACGTATAGGTTTGGGACTGGCCTGAATTTCACAAGTTCGCTCTTCACTATTACTGAGGCCAATATTTAAAACACTACGTTAGTCAAACTGGTTTCTCTGTAGCCATCACAAGAGAACTGCCCATGTGGACCAGCATCATCCCGTAAGACCTCAGGGATTAATCCACTAGGTTATACAGCTTTCTCTCGTTTTAGAATATTTACGGCCTCTTCTTATTCTTTGAACTTCTGAGTGCATACTGCTGACATCCCATTCCGATTGCTTCGTAGGCATCAGTATATGAGACGTAGCTAAAGAGTATTTGAAGTGTTCTTCAAAGCGTTTTACCCACCATTTCAGTCAACTGGGTTGGAAGCTAAAAACTGACCCATCTTTTTTCAAAAATCGTCTCACCAACTCACGACATTAAATAGCTGTATCTCTGATAACTCTGAAACCTTATCTACTGTTGATTATGGCTTTCTCTCTGTTTATCGTCTTTGACCAAGCTGCCCACCGCTGCACACAATCACTGCTCAGATTTTCTGTCAATCCATAATCAACTTGCTTCGGCTCGTCATCGGATTCAGAGCCTTGAAAGATGAGTTTGCGAACATCTATCAATTGATTAGACAATTCTGAAATCCACTAATTTCTCTTAATCTTTTGGTTACAGTTGTTCGAAAATCTCACTGCTACTTTCAAGGCTGTCCATATATCATGCCGACGTACATAAGGATGAACACTGTTTAGGAGATTGAACAACTGCTTTTCTATTTACTCCTGAAATATACTTTTAATGTCTCATTCATTAAGTTGAACTCAGAAGAGTTTTTCGCCATGGTTTCTGTATCCAACGAGTAAACTCGTGCTCACACTACAGCATAATGAGAGCCTAGACATGTTTTCCATAATGAGGGATGGCCTTCCAATGAACCTCACTAAAATGGCCGATGAATATATAGTCTAGTTGCATCCATTGTTAAGTAAGTTATGGGGATCTCCATGTCAAAAGATCTGTCTGCCCTATTTATTCAGACAGTGCACAAACAATTGAGTATTGCAATCGAGGCTAGGATAGTCTGTCATGTTGTGATCTGGCGACGTGATGACGGAGCTCAGACCAACTCCTAGAAGCTTGTCATACACGACCATTCCATGTGATGCTTTTATTGTGTTAACCTTGTGCTTCAAATGGCCCTACAGACAGAGACGGAAGTACATGAAGTAAAGTGAAGTGAAACATTTCGAGAGTCGGTGTTTTATGAATCCGTACTTCCGTCTTGAGAAAGATGCTTCACTTTAGATGTTCGTTGCCTAAGGGAAATACTGTACCATCATCACATCGCAGTACAATTAACAGTACAACTTTGCTAATGAGTTTTCTGCTTTCAGTTTTGCTGTTACCCCATCAACCTGACTGGCATGGTGGGATTTAAATGAACAAGCGTACCAATTAATATGGGTTGATAATTACTATAGACAAAGCCGTCCAACACTTCAAGGCAGCAGCTAAAGCAAAGGAAAACAACATAAAACAAACAGTGGATGTGAGCAACTTTAGGAAATGAGATATACAAATATGGATAGTGGCTGGAAGTGGAATCCAGGACAGGTGTTTCGTTCTACCTGGAACTCGTCAGTTGTGTTGGATCCATTTTGCAAGTGAAAATCCCTCCATGCATACACTTGTGATTTCTTCCTTACGTTTTCTTTATTTGTATATGCTGTTAACATTTATTATGCTAATTAAGACTGTAACGTTCAATTTTCTTGGTTTTACTATCGTTTTTTATTGAGTCTCCATGTTCTTTACTGAGCTGTATATAGTTTGTTTTAATTGCTATTATTCTGGTATCTGCCATATTGGCTGCTCGCTTTTTGATTGTGCGGTTTGAACTTGACTGGGATCGTGCATTTTTGGTTGTATTTGGAGCACTTTTCCAGAAATTGAAACACTTGGTGTTATAAAATAACCGCTCAAACGGAATCTCCCTTGATCTATCCAGAAAGGATAGAATAACGCTTATTCTTTGGTGTTTTTGATTGAATATTTTGGTATCAATTGTTGGTTGAATAACTGGGTGATAATATTCGTTTAGAACCGTGTCAAATATATACCTTGTTTTGATTTGAACTGAGACACGAGTGTCTAAAGCTATCTAACGGTTATTCGACCACATCCAGACCTATTGGAATTTAGGTTTGGATCTTACAGTTCTAAACGAATATTGGTCGGTTGGCAGCTTGGTCCGTGTTCAACAGTCCTGAACAAATATTGGTCGGTTTGCAGCTTGGTCCTCGCTCACAGTTCTGAAACAAATTTGGTCGATAATTCGAGATGCCTAACAATCGTGCAAAGAAGTCAATCCCTAAGCTGATCGGAGAGGGTGAAGACAAGGTTAACGACAAATCCCTTAGTACAAAGCAAGTTTTTTCTGATGTCTTTACGCCTCATGGTTCTAATGTATTTAAAGAGAGCTATAGTGATAGTGATAGTGACGTAATGTTAGATAAGGTAGCGGATCTTAGTTTAGATAAAGGGGAAAGACTTAGGCATGCAGTCTCGGGCACAACACCTAAGGTTCCTATAGTTGGGTTAGAGCTACCGAAAGTTGAATTGTGTTATTTTGATGGAAAGCCGAAGGAATATTGGAAGTTTATAAAACAATACGATACCTACGTTGCGGCAAGAGTATCTGATGATAGTCAACGTTTGCTGTATTTGCTCCATTATTGCAAGGGTAAGGCTAAAGCAGCCATCGAAGGATGTGTAATGATGGAGGCCACGTCTGGGTATAAAAGAGCTAGAGATATTTTGAAACGATTATTCGGTCAAGCTCATGTTATAGCAAGAGAGACTTTGGAGGATTTATTCAATGATGTAAGGCGTGGTTGTCATGACGCCGAGCAACTCTCAAGTTTAGCAATAAAGATGGAAAATTGTAGTATGATTCTAGAGCAAATGAATTACACTGCCGACTTGAATTCGCTGGTTACGTTAGAGAGAGTAGTAAGATTTCTGCCCCAACCTATGCAAAGACAATGGGCCGAAGTGGTAGATAGTTTGACAGAAGAGGACAGGGAGCCAACGTTCGCCGAACTCACTCAGTTCGTAGCAGCTAAAGCGAGAGTAGCTGCGAGTAGGTTTGGACAATTGGCTGAGCGTCCAAGAGGCGGAGTTACTACTAAATCATGTTATCATTCCGTAGTGAGACCGAAGAATACACCGATCGCAAGTGCTAAGTGTAGTATGTGCTCAGGCGATCACGCTGTTTACGAGTGTAGTCAATTCTTAGCTCTCACGAAAGAAGAACGTCTGTCGCACGTCAAAGGTAAGAGTATCTGTTTCGTATGTCTTAAACAAGGGCATAAAGCTATTGAATGCAAGGTGATGAGACGTTGCGCCATTGACGGATGTTCTGGGAGACATCACTCTCTGTTGCATAAGGGTTCGGCAAAGAGTAAATCAGAGGATAGACTGGCTACGGTGAACCATTGTGGACATGATAGGCCAGTGGACGGTCACGTGTGTCTGGGAATGATTCCCGTGAGGTTGAGATCGGGAAACGCTGAGGTTGTGGGGTATGCCCTTTTGGATAATGGCTCTGACGTAACCTTGATCAGGTCAGGATGTTTGAAGTTGTTGGGGCTAAACGAGGAACAGTCGTCGGTGGTTGTACAAACCGTGAGCGGCAATAAGGCAACACGAGTGATAAAGACACCTTTTGAGGTGTATTCCTTAGATCAATCTGAGCACGTTAAAATTCAAAGAGCCCTGGTAGTGTCGCAAATACCTGAGCATAAGCCGACGAAAACGGTCATGAGCAGCCTAGTGAAGTGGCCGCATTTGAGCGATGTACCTTTAGAAGTTATAGATTCTGGCGAAGTTGTGTTACTGATTGGTTGTGATGTCCCGGAAGCCCACTGGGTACTCGATCAACGGCTAGGTGGAAGAAAAAATCCGTATGCAGTAAAAACGTTGCTCGGGTGGACCGTGTTTGGACCTACATCATTTTCGGGATTGAAGAAAAAAGTTAGTAACTGTATGAGTAAGCTGCAGACGTTAGAAGATCAATTTCGTAAGCTTTATGACGTAGAATTCGCTGATGTATATTCAAGCGATAAATCGCCGTCAGTAGAGGATCGAGCAGCAATAGAAATAGTGGAAAGGGGTACCTTCTACGATGGTGGTCACTTCGTAGTTCCAATACCATGGAAAATGTATCCAAACAAAAAAACGGGAAATTATGAAGTAGCGGCCAGTAGATTACTTAGTTTGAAGCGTAGGTTGATGAAGGATAGCAACCTATACACTAAATATGCTAGAAGTATTGAAAGTAATCTTGCTAAAGGATATGCACAAAGGGTCCCTGAAATTCAGTTGAGGTCAGATTATCTCCCTCGCTGGTATCTACCTCATCACGCGGTAATAAATCCCAAAAAGCCAGAGAAACTGAGGGTGGCACCTATAAAACCAGTCACTATACCGAGGCTTGAGATGGCAGCAGCAGTTTTAAGCGTAAGGCTAAGTGAAGTGCCACAAAGAAGCTTACCCAATTTTTTCTGCGAAGTGAAATTTCATACTGATTCTATGATAGTGTTGTATTACATTAAAAATACAGGAAACCGATATAGTACCTATATAGCTAATCGTCTCGCTATCTTACATCAGCACACTAAGGTTGAGCAATGGACTTACGTCAAATCGTCGGAGAACCCAGCGGATTGGACCTCGAGAGGTATACAAAAATTGGCCGACCTTGAGTCGTGGATTAAGTGCCCTACTTTACTGCAAGCTGAGTTCGGTAAAACTATTACCGATTGCCCACGAACTATTCCGGACAGTATTGAGTTCAGAAAGACTGCTGTGGTTAATTTGAGTAAAGTGAATTATGACAAGTTCCCTATTATTTCTTATTACTCAGACTGGTTAAGATTAGTCAGGGCAGTAGCCTGGCTACGAAGGTTTATAGAATATTGGATGATACTTCGCTCATCAAGTCGTGAAGGATCCGTTCATTCGGGATGCCTGAAGGTCGAAGAGCTTGAAAGTGCCAAACGTAAGGTCTTAATGATAGTCCAGAAAGAAGTATATGGGAGATTACTCAGTGAATTTAAGAACAACAGTAATGTGAATAGTCAAAATGATCTGAAGCGTTTATCGCCTATAATGCTCGACGGTTTACTATGTGTTGGAGGTCGTCTAAACTACTCCGATTACCCTGATGACTTCAAGCATCCAGTAATATTACCTAGTCGCCATTTAGTGACAGAAATGATAGTTAGACATTATCATAAAGAAGAAGGACACTCAGGAACTTCTCAAGTACTTGCCGCAATCCGAAAATACTATTGGATAGTAAAAGGGACCAGCACAGTCAGGAGAGTGATAGGTAAGTGTGTAATTTGTCGGCGGTATACGACGAACTCAGGACAGCAATTGATGGCACCGCTTCCCGCATGTAGAGTGAAACCAGGCTGGCATAGTTTCTCAATTGTAGGGGTGGATTACTTCGGACCCATTTTAGTAAAAAGGGGAAGATCACTAGAAAAGAGGTATGGTTGTATATTTACTTGTTTGCAAACACGTGCAGTGCATATTGAATTGGCTTATAGTTTGAATACCGATTCATTTGTGATGGCCCTGTTACGTTTTATTGGAAGAAGAGGGAAGCCCTCAGAGATATATAGTGATAACGGGTCGAACTTCGTGGGTGCAATATCTGAGCTAAGGAAATATGTTCGGCAGTGGGACCAACAAAGGATAAGTAATGAATTGTCAGCGAAGCAGATTCAGTGGCATTTTAACCCTCCGTCATCCAGCCACAGAGGGGGTGTGTGGGAAAGAATGATAAGATCCGTACGTAGACTATTATTATTGATCACCAGAGAACAAACGTTGAATGATGAAACTTTAGGCACCTATTTGGTTGAAATTGAAAGGATATTGAACGATCGACCATTAACCCCGATTGTACAAGATGCTAACGACAAGCTAGCATTAACACCTAACAGTTTGCTTTTGTTGAGGGAATGCGACAGTATAGTTGACGAAAGTAGTATCAGAGTTAATTATGATAAACGCTGGAAACAGGTGAATTATCTAGCTAACGTGTTTTGGAAAAGGTGGCTGCGTGAGTACATACCATCCTTACAAGCTCGTCAAAAATGGTTGGTTGAGCGTCGTAATTTCCAGCCAGGTGATGTAGTAATTGTGGTTTCTGATATTTTCACCCGCGGTAAGTGGCCTCTAGGGGTAATAGGGAGTTGTGAAACAGACAAGGACGGAAAGGTTAGGACGGTGTCAGTACGTACTAATAACGGGTCTATTAGAAGGGATATACGTAAGGTATGTCTCCTAGAAGGGTCCAATTAGTTAATTGTCAAACAATGTAGACAGAACGAGTAGGCGTACTGTTGTAAGTCCTACCCGTTCTTTTAGTGAGGAAAGCGATTAGGTGAACCATGGCAAAAAAGACATCAGAATAGCTTGTGCAGTATGGAGGGATTTTGGGGGCCGGTGTTGGATCCATTTTGCAAGTGAAAATCCCTCCATGCATACACTTGTGATTTCTTCCTTACGTTTTCTTTATTTGTATATGCTGTTAACATTTATTATGCTAATTAAGACTGTAACGTTCAATTTTCTTGGTTTTACTATCGTTTTTTATTGAGTCTCCATGTTCTTTACTGAGCTGTATATAGTTTGTTTTAATTGCTATTATTCTGGTATCTGCCATATTGGCTGCTCGCTTTTTGATTGTGCGGTTTGAACTTGACTGGGATCGTGCATTTTTGGTTGTATTTGGAGCACTTTTCCAGAAATTGAAACACTTGGTGTTATAAAATAACCGCTCAAACGGAATCTCCCTTGATCTATCCAGAAAGGATAGAATAACGCTTATTCTTTGGTGTTTTTGATTGAATATTTTGGTATCAATTGTTGGTTGAATAACTGGGTGATAATATTCGTTTAGAACCGTGTCAAATATATACCTTGTTTTGATTTGAACTGAGACACGAGTGTCTAAAGCTATCTAACGGTTATTCGACCACATCCAGACCTATTGGAATTTAGGTTTGGATCTTACAAGTTGTATGTACCTGTACCTCAGAGTTGACGTTCACTCCGGCACCCGAACCCATTACTTTTCGCTTTGAGTTATCCGCTCAACTACTGAGTCCTGATAGCCAGTTGTTTGTACAATGGGGTGAAGTTCGAATTCACTTGGTTTCGTAGAACGAAAAGCGCGCCCTAGATCCCACTGACAGACGCTATCCATCTGTGCTCAAATAGATCGTGACTTGAGGCAATATCGAGGCAATCCGCACAGGATACACATAGCCAACAGGAGACGGATGAACTGCAGTCATAAACAACAGTGGGAAGATACAAGCAAACAACACTATGTGCATGAGAGATACAGTTAATTTATATTTTCGAAACCGGACATAACCAAACTGCGACAATATCAATTATAAAAATGCTAGGATCTGGTAATCTAATTACTTGTCAAAGAATAACGATGCTCTTGGGAAACAAAGGACATTGTTCTACCCTGCTGCATAGATCATTTCACTCAATTAAAAATTTAAATAATAAAAACCGTAAAATAACAAGTAAACAAAATGTCAGCTGTCGTGGTGATAAATCGCTTGTCAAGGATTGTGGGCGTTTCCAACAAGCAGCAAGCCTACTTTATTTCAAAAAAGGAACAATTCATGTCAGTCAATTTAAGGAAGCACAACCAAAAAGCGGCGAAACATTATGGCATGTATCACAATCAGACGTCAATAAAAGCAAAATTCTTATCAACCAGGGAGTACCAATACAAGATTAATACAATACAAGAAACGCAAATCTAGGTAAATATCAGCACTAAACCTGTCCTTGTTAAAAGACGATACATGATTTTAAAAGATTGAGGGATAAGACGAGATATATGGTAATTAAATATCCATGCAATAAGATATGCATATAGGGGGAATTTCCTCACTCTCACATCAG
Organism: Schistosoma mansoni; assembly: GCF_000237925.1. NCBI lineage: Eukaryota > Metazoa > Platyhelminthes > Trematoda > Strigeidida > Schistosomatidae > Schistosoma > Schistosoma mansoni. The sequence continues at coordinate 22,065,608 of NC_031498.1, read as the reverse complement.
CACATGCGCACACACAAGTATATGTAAAATGATCTTATACACAATACAACGAAAGCTTTCATTACGCCTGAAGTTTTGCCCCTGTTTCTTCGGCAAGACAGTCATATTCAGTCACTATGGAATTGTTGCTGACCAGAAAACGGATACAAGTTTGAACCTCTGATATCATCAATGGTATTGATGTTAGATAAACACTGACACTTAGCAATACATTCAAAACCACTGAAGTTAATGTAACTAAATGAATCGGAACCATAGGATAAGACCTTAACGCACTCAAACAAAAACAATATTTTCAATGATGTACCTACTCCTCAAAAAAGTGTTAAGTTTAGCTCAAAAGACCCACTTAATGTTCACTTCTCAGGCTAGCAAGTGTTGGTTTATATGCAAATTCCACTTCTTATGAGTTTAAATCTAGCTACTTTGGATTATTTACATTTTTCGAACTGGTGAAATGTGGTGTCCAGTTAAAAGTAATTTCAGCCAAAAAGACAAGGCGTCTGCAACTACATTGTTTGCTACAGAAATGTGCTGTATGTCTGAAGTACACCGTGAAATACAGTCCAGTTCTCGAGACTCGAGGTGAGCACTTGTCTGAAAATGAGATTAAGGAGAAAGTAAGAGGTTTATGACCAACGAAAAGAGTGAATTCTATGCCTTCAGTAGAGTGTTGAAAATGTCGTGCAGCACAATACACAGCTAGGAGTTTCCTGTCGAAAGTGCTATACCTCGACTCAGTGACTAGCAATCGTCTCGAGAAGAACGCCAAACGTTGCCAGGAGTGGTTAACCCATTGTTTTAAGAGCCCTCCGAATGCTGATTCGTATGTGTCTAATCCAATACCAATGGGTACTTGAGTGTCCTGATGTGTAAGTATGGTTGCTTTTGCGATAAGTTTCCTGACTGACGAGAATGCTTTTCTTGCGGTATCGTCCAAACTGATGGATTTCGCATTTCCACGAAGTCGGTCGGTTAGAGATTTTATGAAGGACGCACAGTTTGGTATGAACCATCTATAGAAATCTACAAGGCCGTTAAACGTGGGTTATTGCTGAATGACTGTCGGTTCTGGGTGATCCAGAATAGCAGCCACTTTGCTTCTCAGAGGTCGGATGCCTTGATCATAAATAGTGTGTCCTAGGAAATCTGAGGAGGCGGTTCCAATTTGGCATTTCCGAATGTTTACATTAATGCTACACTTTTGCAGTCATTTGAGCAGAATGTCCAGATGCTAGAGATGAGATTCTCTGTCCGGACTTGCTATCAAGCAGTTATCGGCATACTCGTGTACGAGGTTGAGACCCCGAAAAAACGCCATCTGTGAACCTTTGGAAAGTCTGGGCAGCATTTCTTAGGCCGAAAGGCATTCGCGAAAATTCGTAAAGTTCGAAGGGAGTTATGATAGTGGTTTTTGGTTATAGGCTTTAACCAAGTCGGTTTTCGGAGAGATAGTTGTACCTTTCAAGGTTGCTGTCAAATCGTAAATGTGGGGCAACGGGTAAAGATCGGGATTGGTTTTTGCATTCAAACCCCGATAGTCACCAGCTGGACGCCAATCGTTGCTGTTTTTTTGGGACCATGTGCAAAGGTGATGCTCATGGGCTGTTTGACAGTCGAATGGTTCCTAACTCTATCATGTGGTCAAACTCGTTTTTGACCAACCACAGTTTTTCGGGAGCCAGTCGGCGTGCTTTCGAGAATACAGGTGGTCTTGTAGTCGAGATGCGATGTGTAACATTGCTGGCTACACAGGGCGATTTTGGTTGCGGTTCGTATATCCCAGTAATGATTTATATAATGGGTCTATGGTGTACTTAGTTGTGACCGTGGACAATCTGCAAACAGATAACTCAATGTTTCCGTCTATTAACCTTCGTTTGCGTGTGTCAATGAGCATATTGTGATGCTATTGGAGGTCCATACTAACGATCGGCATAGAAACATCTGCAACAACGAAGATCCAGTGAATGGGTTTGCGTAAACCCACGTTAAGGTAAACGTACCTTTTACCGTATGTGGCGATTGGCTTTTCCTTTGCCGCCCGTAAGTTTAATACAGATTCGTGAAGTCGGTAAAGGAAGAATTCTAAATTCTGCACCAGTATTGACGAGGTAGAGAACTTTCATGATCACATCTGTGACGTATAAAAGACGGCTATGTATGTCGGCTACTGTTGCTGTTAATGCGTGCCGGCTAGGGAGTCTCCCGAGACGTTTTTCGTGTCGGTCGCTCTTGAGTTCGAAAAATTGCAGGGTTTTCTGCAATTTTTAGATTTTCCGTACTGGCTATGATACCAGCACCAGTCGGAGTTATATGTATTTCGTGATCTAAAGAGAGATTGTTTGCATGAAAAACTCCGCGTGGTTTGTAATCGTTTACGGTCATTACGAAACCGAAGGAAACGTGTCAGTGTATGACATAGGTCTATAACTTTTTCCTTATTGTTTGAGGTTTTACTTTAACTAAAAGACCTCGACGTTAGAAGATTTGGTGAGCTCTAAAATGCGGTCGGTAGATGTAGCCAGTTCGTCCACGGCGTTGTTCTGAAATGAGGCCAGCACAGCTTGCACCCGTTTAGGAAGTTTAAACAAAAAAGTTGTTTAAATAGGCCGTCATCAAAAGTTCTTTGTCCAGTCACCTCTCTGGTTCTTAGCAACATAACTGTGATAGAACCATGTTGCAGGTCGGTATTATTGAGGAGTTGATCTAACCTTTGTTGATCGGTCAGGTCTCCTCGTTGGAGAATTTTGTAATGTTCCAAAACATCACTAGTAAACATACTAGTTGTATCTTACCTGTTAAACTCGCGCGGTAATGCCTTTACTACAGCGAGGAATTGTGCGCGTGGATCAGTCATGCCGTGCTCGTATAAAACGGCTTCTGCGTAGCAGAACAAGGCTTCGATGTTGTCCGGCCAAAAGGGTATTAGTTGAAATGAAGGTGGAGTCATAGTCTTTAACTTAAGTACTTTAGGTGTCTGTTTCGTTATGGTGAAATATCAAGTAGGAGAATGAACGAGGAAAAGAAATATATAAAAATACGAAAAATTTACAATCTGCAAAAATTAAAATAAAGCAATGATTTATGGAATTCCAAAAAGGAACAGACAGTTTGCAAGTTGGTATACCAGATCACGTTAGGCTCACCGATGAAGATGCCTTAGGTATTCGGAGTTTGACAACGCGTTAGCCAGTAACATCTACTATGAATCGTACCCACCTAGTGAAATCAAAAGTCAGAAGCGAGGAGGTTCGAAGATATATTTGACACTCTATCAATATATCGAGAATCGACTGATCTAGGCTTGCTAGCGATTACAGATTATGTTGAGCACGGCGTTTCCACTTGGGATCTGGTACGGATATATGACCGAGCGCCTTTAGCTAGGTGAGTCCATTAAAACTAATGTGGTCAGCATCCAATGTCAAAACTTGTAGAGCTACTGATTTTGGGGATTTATTTACCGCAGCAGTTTAACTAGAACCTCAATTATTTATTCATTTTAAATGCAGATATATTCTCTTCACACCAGGGCATAAGGAATCGTAGTACTTCAAGATGATAAATAAGGAAATTCAGATGATTGAATAGCTGTAATAATTCATGCACATTGTGTGAAAGCAAAACGAATCTGGCTCCCTTTGGTTTGCAATGACTTTTCTATCATAACTTCTATAAAGGTTCACTCTATCTTCTGGACAGATATCAACAAAAACCAGACAGATTATTATTATCTTGATGATTATTCGGTACACCATGTTTTAGGCTTTGTTAATCATTCACTTGTAACCTTCAGATTTTTTATATGTGGGCAAGATGGTAAGTATACGTCTATCTACCTACTTGTACTTTATACACTGTTTGTATATGCTGTGTCAAGCATGATTTTCTCTAATTACGTGTGTTGCCAATTCCAGCGTCTTATATATTCACTTATTTTCTTCCTGATATTCATATGCGTGTTTAAAATACGCTTGTCTGAAACAATTTTTATTTATGTTGTTATTAACGAGAGCAGTCGACAGAATATGTACTAATTAAATAAGAACTTTATTTCATTCATCTTCATCAATGAAGTTGTGGTGGAGTGCTTCGCTAATCGATCGTCTTGATAACCGTTATTATAACAATCTGAACGGTGTATAATATCAGAAGACAAAGGGAAACAGCAACTACATTTTTATTGACCAATAACATAGGCTAGAAGGCAGTGAGCACACTAGCAAATGTAAGTAAGCGAAGGAAAGATGACGCATAGTGGAGATGGCTGGGAAGCCAACTCGCTATGAGCAAGCATTAATCAACATTTATAGTCAGACAAAAATGAATGACAGACATGCGATGAATAAGATACGAAATGTGCATACACATGCGCTCATATAAAAAATATAGTCAAGGTCATTAAGCGAATAATTAACAAGATCAAAATATGACTCATAACATTATAGGTGAATCGGCTTGTCCAGAAACTAGAATAAACTATGTAGGTGTAATATAGTACACGACGTTACACTACTCCCCACAAAGTCAACCTAGGAACTGCTTAATTTATTGATAAGTTGATGTTTGTGAATCATGCAGCAGGAAATATTTTGTTCGATAGCATTCTAATTCCATGGTCTTTGAATCAAGAAACATGAACATTTATCTACGATATGTTTCTGTTAAAAGACATAAAGATTGTAATAATTTTGTTTGACAATGATCAGTTTTTAACTTTCAAGCTTGAAAAACATAAGAAACAGATTTCTGAAGTATCCATAATCTCTTACAGAATATATCAACAAGCTTAAACGATGTTTGAAAGATGTCAGTCAAATCCATATAGGGAGCTGAAACCTCCTTGATGAAGTGCAATCTGTTTCTTAGAAATTCCATGATAGTGTTCAGACAAATAAATCTCCGAAATAAACAGTTTTGCAAACATTCGATATCCATACTAAGCATGTTTGCTACAGTAGATATTACTAGCTAAACAGCTTATCGTACGTCACTTTTCCCCCTCTGTTTAGTCAGTTAAGAAGTCCCACATTCTTCTACTTCTACCTATGCTCAGATATACATTTTTCCAAATCGTCATCTCTTCCATCTATATATTTATTTGAAATAACCGTTATCGAATACTTGGAAACCAGTATTTTCCTATTCTGTCGTATCGACTGTATACTCAAGTGAACCACAAGAAGAAAATACAGAAAAGTCTATTGCTCATCATCCTTTAACCCAGGCATTAATATATAATACTGAAAGATCGCTCTTTAATCCTCCAGACTCTAATTCATATTTCCGGATGACTAACCTTCATGTCGACTCTGTTTTCAGATGATAGCATACAGTGTTTGGAAGTATACATAATCTACTCTTGTGTTATTCCCCAAAAACATACACATTTTGACGATTTATCACAAAAGACCCTTTTTATCTTGAAGTTTCAGTTTATATTTAAATGTAATAACATCATACACCATTATTGGTCTCTCTAGACTTATCATGATTCTCTAGATACGACATAATAGGACGTTGTTTGTATCAGTACACCTTAATTTCAACTTCCATAAGACAAACAAAAGTGAATATAGTTAAAAGTAACAATATATATGAACTCCAACGAAAGCAAATAAGCGGTAAATAATTAAGTTAAATATCTAGAGAGTTAATTATTTAAAAAGGAAGACAGAGCTTTATCAAAGGACTAAATCAGGTTCTTAATCATATAAAACCAAAGTATACCAAACGAATATATCATATTCCTTTTGAAACATTCATAAACTTGAAATTCACTTAGTATTGTTTGTTTGAATCTTCCCATTGATGTTTAGGACTGCAACTGGTTAGTCTCTAATTGGCATATGTGCATACTGTGCGTATTGCCTCGATATAGCCTAAATTCACAAGCATTGTAAGCAAAGATGGATAATGGCTAGCAGTGGACGAAATGCACGTCCTAAATTCCACTGCTGGCCACTATCCATCTTTGCTTACGATTCATAAACTTTGTTAAGATTGAAACTGGTGGCAGAAAACATAAGCGATGATAAGTTTACTAATTGAAAAAGATTTTAACTTTGAATCGCTACCGATGATTTGAGTAGCCTTATCGACGGCATATATCTATGTATTCCCTACCGATAAACCAAATAAATTCAAGAAAAATTAATCCACCATTGAATGTTTCAACACTTGAAAAATTTTATTTATTCAAATAAAATAAGGCATAAAAACAATCGTCCGCAAAATATAAATGAAAGAAGTGATTGGTCGTATACAAATAGATAATAAATTAAATCAAAATGGTATTATTTTTCAGATATTATATTATTTCCATCAATATTGTTCTTATCAGGTGATGAGCAGTGTATATGTGGCTCATTGCTTTCTGATTCTCGGTTTTCAGCACTATTTGAACGAAAAAAAGATATTTAAGAATGGTAAAATGTAATTTTTTAACTAAGATAATAGATAATTTAAAAACGCCGTATCGTTAAGATCAAGGATAAATTTAAGTTAGCTAGCCGTATAAAACTCTGGAAACACTGTACAGTCGTTTCGTCCTGTTATGGGGCTCCTAAACAACAGTGCCCATCCAAGATCGTGCCTCTAAGAGTTGAACTCAGGACCTACGGTTTCGAGGGAGAACATACAATATACTAGTAATTTTTATTTACCGTTTTAAAAAAGTACAAATCAAGAGTGGTGAGTATGCAGGCCTTGGTCACTGAACAACCGTAATTTTGAAAAATATTTCATCTACCAGTTCGGAATGTTTATGAATAATTCAAACTAACTTATATACCATGACATCTGTGATCTCTAGGTGGACGTAAACGACCTGTAAGTTGATAGCAAACTAAATAAACTCTTTGAATATATAACACTGACTGAGATGTTACTGACAGAGTAGGTTTCAAAACCTGAAAAATTATGAACATAGAATCGTCATTTATCTTGGCCAAATTACATTTCAAAATGAGTGTTTCCAAGTGCTTTTCAATTAGCCGAAATTCAGATCACAACACATAAACGTAGATCTAGAGTCATTTTATGCATCGAACAGAAAAAAAAACTAATTTCTGGTTTTAACTCAACATTACATAATTGAACTTATTTCATTGGTAAAGTGATATTGTTAATTCGAATGATTAAGTAAGTAAATAATCATTTCATCTTACATATACATTCCATTCGTATTAACATTCGCATATATTTGGTGCTTAAATAAAAAAAATTTATCCACCCCTTTGATAGTTGTCAGGTAATATAATACTTCGGTATATTATACACAGCTAATAAAACGATACTATCTATAAATAAAATGAATAAGTCTTCTACTTCATTATCATTGTTTAATACATTACTTCATCTAACTAGCCACTTCAAGTCTTATACATTTGATCAGAAGGAGTTTTGTGGAGATTTTCAGTATTTTCATAGTTGGAAGCATGAGTCAATTGAAGCTAGACCACCATGAAAAACCTGGAAGCACTGGACGGCCGTTTCGTCCCATTATGGAACTCTTCAGCAGTGCGCATCCACATTTAAATTAATTACTTATTAAAAACAAACGCTTTTCTCAATTTGATTTTAAATAAATTCGAATCAATTTAATTCAAAAGAAAAATTTTTTTTTAATATTAAACAAATAGTTTAAAGTTGTGCATACCTTTTAAGTAGTATAATATATTTAACTGTTCTAGTGATACATTTATGTAATTGATTTACGAGTTTATCTAAATCACCACGTACATTACTTGTTTGTCTTGTTGATGGTAAATCTTTACCGGAACAACGAACTTTAGTACGTAATATAACTTCTCTATTTACAATATCTTGCATTTCTAATTTCAGTTGAAGAAGTATCTGTAAGATTAAGATTAATAAATTAAATAAAATTAATATAAAAAAGTTGAAAATTCATGAACATTGAATTGTTAAGAAGGAATATATCCAAAGGTTTGTAGTTTCTTGTTGCTAGTATACAAGACTACATATTTGATTCATCTACAATGGTGTACTGGATCCTATAAGGAATATCTTTATATTGTTTGTATTTACAAGTGGCTTACACTTTTGAATGGTGACTAACTGTGGAATCCTAGATGTATGCACTACCACCTGTGATGAATTCCGAATAGAGTAAATCACACATAATAGATTTTTCTTCTAGAAACCAACTAAAATTATAATCAAGTAACTAACTGTTACCACTTTTTGTATGAATTAAATCCAACCATAACGAGACATAGGGAAAATTAATCCTTCCGTTTATATTAATTTACATTCATCAAACAGTTATTCAATAATACAGTGTGTAAAGCGGGCTCAGATTGTGTGTATGGATTAATGACGAGTACGAAATGATAAGAAACATATGTCCAAGTTTTTCTGTAGGTCGCCTATAACCAAATAACATGACTTATTCTGATTGATTATTAGGTTGATTTCAGCAATTAACAAAATGGTGTTCACGAGAGTAGTAGCCATAGCAACAAAGAATTAGTGATAATGTCTACTCTTCCGTCAGATATATTCGACACAAAAAAAATATCACAGTCTCCTCCATTATGATTGCGATGAGCATTGACCTTGTCAAGTGATTTCCATGCATATAGAATAAAAGTCTTAATCTCGTACATTATAGTGATAATCAATGGATTATTAGTCAGTAGTTAAATGATGTGGTATCACCATACTATCAAAAGTGCTTTGTATTTGACCCTGCTTGGAGAGAGTGTAAAACAAGACAAAACAGTTGTTTAGTACATCATAACTTTTAACGGTTGATAAACTAATTTCAGTTTACAAGGAAAATGAACTCCAAACATTCATGCTGCATTCATAACTTACTTGGATTAATGTATCATTTGAATAATCTGCTTCATTTGCTTCAAATATACACTCATCATCTGAGCTAAAAATTATTATTAAAAAAATATTAAGAAAGTATTAGGTATGAGATTCATTTAGCGGTGTTAATTCAAAAATTGGTTATGATTCATGATTGTTTAGTGGGCAATATGAAATCGAACTATTCAAACTACTAATATTCTACATCAGTATAAAATATATACCAACCGTAGGGAATTCTCATTTACAAATGAAATTAATGACTAATTAATCAATGGGAGAGAGATACGAAAGTCATTATTGAATCTGACTTGAACAATTCAAGGAGCAATCGTGATCTGAAAATTAGGGTGTATGAATATGTGCCAAAATGGTTGCAGAAACAAATAGAATCAAATGACCCGATAAGAGCAGAGGATAAACATCCATCATCCTCGATTGCCAAACATATGATCGAAACAAGATTGATCTAAACTCGGCTTTTGTGGTGTTGTATAAAAGTGTAAAAGGGCGTATACTAAGGCTTATTGAAGCATTAGCCATACGAAAATTCAAAACCCCCTTTGTGTATTCAAAAATAGTTTGTTCTCTCTTTAAACCTACCCTGGTAACATTAGCTTATTATCTAGAGTGATTAGGTTTCAAATTGTTTTCTCATTATTTTTATTATTATAATCCTTGTCTATTCCTACCCCCCCCATATCCAGTCTAGTTGACATTTTATTTTTATATATAAATGTTCTTAACAAGTATATTACGTGTGATCAGAGTGTTCGAAATGTATTGCGCTAATATATCACATAGTTCTGATAATCTTCGTCTTCTTATTACACTATCGAAATTCAAAGATCACCAACAACCTGTCAGTGTATACCAAAGTATATTCATATCTGACAGTAAATTTCAGCAAACTATAATTTTATTAGTGAAATCGTTCCTACTTCCAATGTGAAGTCCAAAGATCAACCAGCTAACTTGAAGAAACTGACAGGAGCAAAAATAACGTAAGACGGATGGAGGTATATCCACTGGAAACCCTGAATCTAGATTTCATGCTTATCGAAACTCGTCAGATGAGTGTTTAACCTTAAGGACTAATGAGTTATTATCGAATGATTTATAATTTTAGCTTGAATCAATTCAAGATATTGAATGACCATCACACGGTGACAATGGTAATATTTGTCTCACCCTTAAATCGGTAGAACTCTATTAGTTAAAGCTTCTGACTAGAATTTGTGGTGTGTTATAGAAATCACTGAATCTGAAAGTTCCTATCACAAACTGAGTTGAAGTAGGTAACTAATGGTAAATGATAATAGCCGCGCAATACTACATACTATCATCAATATGATAATTTTCCTACTTTTTATTCTTTCAAACTACTAACAGAATGAATCAATTACAAATCGAGAAATTGAATCTGGAAAGAATTTAACAATTAGAAAATTATATAGTTGAGATCATGAGTCATTTGAAGCTAGACCACCATGGAAAACCTGGAAGCACTGGACGGTTTTCCATGGTGATCTAGCTTCAATTGACTCATGATCTCAACCATATAAAATTACTAAAAATCTCCACCAAACCCCCTTCTGATAATTAGAAACTTACTTTGACAATTTGTAATCACTTATGGATTTTTTCGATATTTCTTCCTTTAACATTTTCCAAGTAACCTAAATAATAAAATGTTAATAGAAACACAATAGAGATGTTTAGTTTTTTTCAAAAGAATTACCAAATAAACAGACCACAACTACCTCCGACCACTTAACAGTAAAACACAGTGCATTAGTTAACTTAATGGTACCAATACTAACTGCTCGACAGAAATCGATTAGCTCTAAATACTAGACAAGCGTGACATTGATTACTAATAATGACCCATCATTGTAAAATATGTAAGTGTTGCAAGAAATCAGTCGTTCTTATCGTTCCTATGTTATCATCCCTCTAACCATTATAGTGGATAGTTGTGTTTGAATTATCATCTATCTCGGAACTGTAAACAGTTAATCCAATATAGTGCATGTGAGAATGAAAACTAAGTCCTAAGCTTTTTATTAATTGCTTTCAATCATCTAACAATGGCTTACCACCTTTTATTTAGTAATCTACTTACTCTGTGAATGTACAGCATCTACATACATGCTATATAAGATAAATGTCAGCGAATTCGTAGGTAAAAATGCTATGACTTATAACTGTTTATAGAATAGCTTATCAGAATGGAAAGAAGTTCATACTGAATCTGGATCTGAATAATGATCTCCAAGTTAGAAACTTAAAAATCTATCCACCAAGTCATAAGATCAAGCTCCTTATCATGCCTTATTTTCAATTTGATCGATTAATATTGTACATAATTATTCTTAGAATGAGAAAAAGGCAATTTTCCTGACAGCCCACCTTTGATATTCATGTCTCTATCTGTAATTCAATGAAGTAAAATTGGGTACGTTTATTAATCGATATGAAGATAATGAATAAAACAGAAAGATATCCCTTATTCATGGTCAACTGATTAACTTGCTGTGAATTTTCAAAATCACAAGATCATTTCAGAAAAACAACACCGGAAACATTAAAATCAACGTTAACTGAAATCTCTTTTCAATCTCAACACCTTCAGTAAGTAATAATTGATTTATTAAACGATGAAGGTATTTAAGTACTCCTTAAACTATCTATTAAACTTATCAAGTGGAAATAATTATTTAACATTAAACATCAGATCAACCGCTAAATTCAAAATCAACACAACATACCTGACCAGTTTGATTTACACTTAAACCATAATTCATTGTATTCACTATTTGACGTGCAATATGAAATAAATGTTCTCGTTGTGTAATCAATTCAGGAATTTGTTGTACCAAACGAAATGTTATTTCATTAATTGTTATTTCAAAATGTCTTAATGGTCTAGTTAAACGTTTAACTGAATCTGTTCGTCCAAATATTAATGAATGTTTTCTTAATCCATTTATACGATTTTTATCGTTTTCTGGTAGTTTTAAAATCTCCTACAATATATGGATGTCAATAAACAGTAACTAATTAGTTAATCATTTAAAATTGTTCAATATTAGAGTATGTTAATGATACCCAGATTTTAAATAGCACATATCTGATATCATTGTAAAGGTAAATTATTATATTATAATTTTATATATAGTTGAATTCATGAGTCACTTGAAGCTAGACCACCATGGAAAACCTGGAAGCACTGGACGGTCGTTTCGTCCAATTGTGGGACTCCTCAGCAGTACCCATTCACGATCCCGCACTCGCGAGATTCGAACCCAGGACCTACCAGTCTCGCGCGAAAGCAATTAACCAATAGACCACTGAGCCGGCATCCAACGGTGTTAATGTCTAACTTCAACCAATCCACTGCTGAGGAGCCCCACATAAGGACGAAATGGCCGTCTAGTGCTTCCATGTTTTTCATGATGGTCTAGCTTCAATTGACTAATGATTTCCACTGTATATTAAATTACTAAAAATCTCCACAAAAAACCCCCTAATATTATATTTGTTTACTGAACAATAATGAATACTACGCTGTTTAGTTCTCACTAATGAATGAATCCTCCAGATCGAATATGAAACTTGACTACAGAATAACTAAACTGATGAACAATTTTTACTGATATCATTTTAGATAACATTAATTTTATTAGTATTCCTAATAAAAACGGCGGATTGGTATTGAAATACATTTTCAGGTCTGTACTTCAATTGCCGAGGACAGATTTTATAAAGAATTCCGGTGTGCAGTCTATGCTCTATCATGAGGGGTAACAGGTGTAAGTAAGTAACTTCAATTGTTTCTGCCCTTTTAAAATACTGAGAATATTTGTTTGTTTGTTTTTTCAAATAAAATCTATTTTCTTCCATAACTAATAGACATGACTCTCATTAAACATTAATATTTGTTTGACCCTATCAAGAGATTGAAATGCACCAATCAATTATTTTGCTTTAGTTTTACGGTTTATTCGAATAGGTTACTTCACTCGAAATTCAACTCTCAATAGTTTTACACTTCAAATCAATTGTGTGAATAATATACTATTAGGACAAATTGTTAAAATGTTTAATTCTGTGCAACACTTAATGATGATTATCTAGAAGGTCTAATCTGAAATAATTAAGCAATAAACTATGCTTATTAGTCAGTTACGTCACCAGCTGGTTCATTCTATAGGTTATTGAATTTAAGAAATCATCTCGAATGTTCAGAATAATTATATGACAGTTTTCCTTGTAATTTTGTTCATGGTTTCTAATGACTTGGAATTATTTCAGATATATTGCTCCATAACGACCGAAACCGCTGTTTTACTGATACCATGGGTATCTTTATGTCATGCATATTATATATATATATATATATATATATATATATATATATACATATATATATATATATATATAAAGAGAGAGAGAGAGAAAGAGCGAGAGAGAAGGGGAGGGAGGGAGAGCGGAACCAACGTTACCTACTTGTATTTCTTGTTCATTCGTATTTCGTGAATTGTTAGATTTCCTAATTTGAAATTTTGGTAAATATGGTAATAATGCAGTGATAGCAATTTCCAATTTTAAATAATCTGATTTCATTAAAGTTGCACTTGGACGTACTTTCAATGGATCTTCAGTAAAATTTTCGGTTAAAATAAGTTTTGGTACATGAATTTGTGAATTTGTTATTGTTTCTGTTAAATTGATTTCTTCATTGCTTGATATAAAAGGTGATGGATGTAAAATTGGAGGTTGGGATAATTGTAATGAATATGGTGAATTATTTCTTGACAGAGTAGGACTATTTAATAAATTATTTTGTGTTTTTGATTGACTTGTCTCATTAATATCTTGAATGTTTTCTTCTTGTTGTTGAGAGTTCTGTGATGAAATTGTTTGTTCCAGTGAATGAGTATAATTAGATAATCCTGAAATTGTTAAGTTAAATAATTCATCTTGATGTGACAGATGTACTTTCAATTAATATTGAAAAGATTTGGTATAAGTTGAGAATATCTTAAGAAGTAAAAGCTTTTAAAATAAACAATTTTGAAGGTAACTAATATCACAAATTAATTGTAACTAGACAACGGTTACAAACTATGATGAACTGGAAAACTGTTTCATCCTATTATACAATAATTAAATAGTCTCCATCTACAACACTATCTTGAGTACAATCTCATGAAACTTTTCAGAGATCTTAGATTGGGTTGGATCTAAGGTTTTATTTAAATATAATATAATAGAGTATAAATTACATTGACTGATCACTGAGTGGTGACCAATGTCATGTTTGTTTAGTCATTAGTGATGCTCAAGTCCCATCAATCAAGTTAGACTATCGCTACTAGCCTAAATCACTCGATATCGTGTTTACAATGATGTGATACTATGTGGTTCGAGCTAGTAGGCAGGAAAGCTTGGACCTTAGAATAACGGTTGAATTGCAGCTTGATCGAAAAAATTCGACCACCATTAAAATACGAAACAAATATGACGTTGGTCATTAGCTAATAATTAATCACTGGAAATATCTCAGTTATGGAAGAGCAGGGTCGCTGGCCGATTAGCTAGTGGTAGCCTCCCGAGCTATGAAAATGGGTGATTAGTGTTCAAACATTGTTGATTATAAGGACACTTCGCTAATTAGTCTCAGCTAGCACTAGCCCTATGTTCTTCTGTTAACTACTACAATTGAAGGGTAGATTGATGAGCTAACAAAAAAATAAAAATACTGTTATCTATTTCCCCATGGCTACTGATTCGAGTTTTAAAAAAAGATCCTGTATTTTAGCGTAATCTATCAAAATGTAACTCAGCAACAGATGAATATTTTTATCTACAAGACTTCATTTTTGAAAGACTGTATTTATAAGGTAACCATGACACAAGTGTCTTGTATCTTCTGGACTTTAGCTCTTCTCCGTGACCCCTAGATCAGGTGAAAGGTGTGGTTATTAAAAAAATTTTATTTCTTATTAAAATACGAAGGTAAAAGTTTGACAAAAAGGAAGTGAATTAATTTTATGTAAAGATGAGTTACGTAATCGATTACGTCATTGAACATTCTCCTCCAAAATCTCTCCCCCCTACTGCGAGATGGGAATGTCTGTTTCTTATCAGTATAATGTTACGAATATTGATTATGCAATTGTCACAACTTTCAAAAGTGTCATTAGAACACTCAATCGATCAGTTTTAGTTTTCCCGTAAAATCATTCCCACAGGCTGATCATCTCAGCTAAAGGAAAAATTTAACAGTAAACTATTAAGTGACTTGTACATGCAAGTTTTCATTTTCTGCTCACTTGATAAAGTAGGTCTCTGACGCAAAAGATTAGTTAATCGATTACTTAGTTTGATGAATTATGAAAACATTAGATGAATAACTGTTGCAAACCACTGAAACAAATATATAGTGAATTGACCGAAGTTTGAAACGTTATTGCGGTCACTACAAGCAATCTTTATACTTCTGGATTCGAACTCATTTTAGGTTGTGAGTGTTCACTACCGAAGAGTGCTAAAGGGGGATGCGACAGTTATTTAACACTCGTTACTTTTCAGTGGTTCACCATTTGCTATTAATTAATATGACAATTATTCTCAGACTAGAGGATTGTTTTATCACAGTCAAAGTTTCTCAAAAATCTGGATGCGCACTGTTGAGGAGTCCCACATTAGGACGAAAAGGCCGTCCAGTGTTCCCAGGTTTTCCATGGTGGTCTAGCTTCAATTGACTCATGATTTAAACTATATAAAATTACCAAAATCTCCACAAAACCCCCTTCTGATAAAAAATAAATCGTTGCAGTTAATTTACGGATTTATATTTAATAAGGGAAATCAGAATTTGTAATTCCTATTCGATTCCCAATTTATAAAACTTTTAAGGTTCTACGAAGTTCCTTACGGATCATATTGATTGGGATTAGAAATCTTAGCTACTCAGATAATATCCTCGAAGTTACACAAAATGTACATGGTCAGAGACTGAGAGCTATGAATCAAACTGATCATAGTAAGATGTATGCCTTCATTCCTAAGTGGGAAACACATTCGTGTGTACTTTACAACAATTGAACAGATTAATTAGCTGTTAGCTTAATTGAATGACAATTCAACTTTCTGACACTTTTACAGCTATATTACTCTTTATCAATAAAGGGTTGTGGAAATTGTTGAGTTTAGATGATGTCATGAATGGATTAATGTTAGACCACCATTGAAAAACTGGAAGCACTGGATGGCCGTTCCATGCTGGTATGGGACTCCTCATCAGTGCACATCCACAATTCACGAAGTTAAGCATTCGCGCAAGAGACCGAAGGTCTTGGGTTCGAGCCTTACATGCGGGATCGTGGGTGAGCACTATTGAGGATTTTCATAGAGAAATGGCCACAGCTACCATTGGAACATCATTTTAACCGCAAGTTTAGAAAAAATTAAATAAATTCCCAATTGATCACCATACAACAATAACATTATTTCAAAAAATAATCAAGAAAGTTATTTGCTAAAACTATAACTCACTAAAACTAGTCTCACTTCTATCCATACATTTTGCTGGTGTCATTAAATGTCGCTGATCAGAAATACCCATAGCTAATGATTGAAACATTGAATAATTTTGTGGATTATTCAATATTGCCCACTGATTAAATAAAGGATTTAACTGTTGTGAATAATTTGATAGAATACATTGTGTTGAAGGTAATGAATTCATTAATGATGATTGATTTGGAATTAGATTTAATCCGGAATAAATGGAAGGTAGAAATGAACACCAATTAGCATTTGTAAACATACTACTATTATTATTATCAGTAATATTCAAACTTGATCCTTCTTGTGTAGTATATATATTATTATTATTACTATTTGATTGAAATTCTTTAGTTATATATTGATGATTCAATGGTGTATTATTTTGCAAAGAATATTGAATAAGTGCTTTTTTTAATCTTTGAACATGTAATGGTTTATTATCCATTCCAACAATTTTAATAAGTTGATCAAATTCATTAGGATCTTTTAATGAATCTATTAATTGTTGTATATCATCACCACCTTGAAGTAAAATTATGAATAAAATATATGTATACATTTATATTTAATATCAGAGGGGGTTTTTGTGAATATTATAGTAATTTTGATAGTTTAAATCATGAGTCAATTGAAGTTAAATCAGCATGGAAAACCTGGAAGCACTGGACGGCC
>NC_031498.1:22024135-22048186 GCF_000237925.1 Schistosoma mansoni | reverse complement strand
GCTCTTCTGGAATTTCTCAGTCTCCTAAATTGTTTTCCTTTCTGCGATCTTAACCACACTTTAGTGTTACTTGCTTCATCAGCAGGTTGCTCACTTCATTTCTTTAGAGCATTCAAATGTCATCAAAACTTTCTTGTTATTATTCTTTTCAAATTGTTATCGTTTTTGACCTTATCAAATTAGTATTCATATGTAACATATTTTTACAAACAGAATTCCCATAGAACAAAACTCATTCATTCATAGATTCACTCACGTTTTATTGATATCTATCATAGAAATAGACTATTTACGAACACTGTTTGTACAAGAACTTCGTTTTAATTATTCTCACTCATCGTACTCTGTATACTCGTCTAGATGTGAACCGTTACAGTTTTATTAAGAGAATTGCACAGTTATGATGACCGTATATATTTCAAACTTGAATCGTTATAAAACAATACATGAATAAGTTCATATTCATATATTCAAAGAAATATATAGGGCTTATTACATTATCAGTATGGGGTCATGGATATTGTCTAGTTTTAGTTGAGATCGTAAATAAATCAATGTTAGACCAACATTTGAAAATGCGAATGCACTGAACGGCCGTTTCGCCTTAGTATGGGACCCCTCGGAAGTGTGCATCCACGATTCAGCACATGGTATTCGGAACCAGGATATTTGGTCTCGTGAGCGAACGCCAAATCTCTGGACGACTGAGACAGTATCTATTTGGCTTTAATTGAGTTATTTCGGGGATTTCTAGATAATACAATAACTCAAATACTTCTAATTATCAAATTTATATACTGATTAAATGGTGTGAAAGTATTATTAGAATATTATAATCATTAATTCTATCGTGTATAGAATCAAATGACCTAGTTGTTGAAGAATCTCAGTAAGACAAGATAATCCTACAATATTTCTAGTTTTCAATAATTTCCATTTAACGTCAATTTATGGGGAAAATTGATATCAATGATAAAGTTGAAAATATACCTCCCTAATAAGTTAATCAATACGAAACCTGGATCAGAGACACAGTGTAGATCATCTACAACTAACTTACATCAAAGTGTTAAATGATATTAGATCGTTGAATCAGGTGGCTATATTACAATTTGCTTGATATAATTTAAATAGCATTAATGATTGGACAGCAAGATATTAGTTGATAATCAGTAATCGATCAGTGTTAACCACATCCAAATGTTGTTGTAAACATTCAGTAAACAATTATAAGGAATTTATACGAGTATTTCTTCTCAGTATTAGAACGAATAGCTTGACAAAATTTGGGCGCCGAGTATAAAGATGTCATTACATGTGAAAATTATATTTGAATTAATCTCAGCTATTGAAATTGAAATAATTCCAACGTTTCATCCAGCAAACTTATCTGGACTTCTTCAGGATAATATCAAAATTAAAATCATTGAAGAAATACATAGTGTTTAACCATCAAATCAAACTTTTACTGTGCTTGATTTAATTTTAAAGTTGATGATTCTGATCATTATCCTGAAGAAGTCCAGACAAGTTTGCTGGACGAAACGTCAGAATCTCTTGGATTTCAATCGCTGATATTATTTCAAACATAATTTTTACACATAAGGAATATTAATATACAAGATATTTGACAAAGTAAATACAAGTTATAATATTTACACTTACCATGATTTATGAATGCATCAAAATATTGTAATAATTTAGCATTTTGTAGTAATAAATAAACTTCTAATTCCCCAAGATTTTGAAGTAAATTCCGTTTGTTGTCCATGTTCTTTTTTTCCCAGTTCACCTCTGTTACCTTCCTTTTTATCTGATAACTTTTATATTGCCAAAAAAATTAAACCGTAGATGACCTATTTACCTATCCAACGATAGTTCTTGTTATCAGTTTTCTTAATCCCCCCCTACTTACATACAGTTCTTCTCTATTCATCCCATGAATAAATCAAGATATTTTTTTCATTGAATCTAACCTATTTATTTCTCTCTTGAAATGGGATTTTCAAGTGGATACATTTATTTCCTGTCTTCTTACCTCATTATCTACTTATCTATCTGATATGTATTGATGATGTAATCATTTAATGTGTTAAAAGTGATTGTCAATATTATATTTCTCATATTACATTCATTTTATGTATTGAAGATAAGAAGGAGGGCGTTACACAACTGCTGAAAATAGAATACATGTCACAATTATCAACACTTAGGAATTAAATAAAATGCAGTTAGAGATGAGAACCGAATTTTAATAAGTCGTTCCTCAAGTGGTATGAAATTATAAAATGTTGACTCTTTTTATCTTTCTCTCTATCTCCCCCTTTCTGTCAGTTGGTTAGACGACATAATAAGTAAGATTTCAATTTGATCAAATGAGAATATTTTTTAAATAATCTTTTAAAAAACTCTACCCTCTCCCCCCCCGCACCGAATAGTCTATTATATAGTATAAAAGCCTATTTTTATAGTATTAAAGTTTTTTTCGAAAATTAAATGAGATTCAATTTGAACGTTAGAATCTAAAATATTCAATGATGATCAATTTACAGTTTCTTTTTTTTTGAGACTAGAAGTTCCTGGGTTTGATTTCTATTAGGGTCGTGGATATGTATTAGAGAGGAATCCCATACTAGGATGAAATAGCTATCCAGTAATTCCTGGTTTTCAGTAGTAGCTCAAATGAGACGAATAGAAACTACCAATTTATAGATTTCATTAACTCGAAATTAGCTTGTATCATAGACAGATATCAAATGGGAAAAAACAATGGAGTGTAAAGTGGTTGTTTCATTTCAATTTCAGAAGGGGTTTTGTGGAGAATTTAATATTTTCATAGTTGAACTCATTTGAAGCTAGACCACCACAGAAAACCTGGAAGAACTGGACGGCCGTTTCGTCCTATTATGGGACTCCTCAGCAGTGCGTACCCACGATCCCGCACTCACGAGATTCGAACCCAGGACCTACCAGTCTCGCGACAGAGCACTTAACCGATTTGTAAGTTCTTACAAGTACTCATCAAGAAATGCAAGACATGGAAACGATGAATAAAACACACTATGCGTGAACCAGTAAGTTGAAAGAAAGTATTTTATATACCCAGGTTTACTTAATTCATAATCAAGCGCGACTATAACGATTTCTTATCGTTATTATGTCTTATTTCCGATATGGAATGTCCTTTAATTGTAATAAGATTACTTACAAGTTATTACATCAATTCATAAATATCTATATCATACCAGTAGAAAAATCAAGCTTTCCATGATTAAACTATGTCAGATCAATATCAAAGATTATGAGATAGCTATCAAAAGGATCTCCAATAAATAAACTTGCTACTGAATGATCTAGAAACTACTCACTTATGGACATTTTTTTCTACTAATCTTACAATTTATAATCAGTTTAAATGGTTGTTAGCGAGAAACATTGAAAAGAAATCATTCAACTCAGGACACACTTTTTATATGTATATTGATCCAACAATTGATTCATGATATTTCTGTAGTGTTTTACCTGTAAGTTTTTTTATTTAATTTCTCATTAGCTGTTACTATTTCTTTTACTATAAGTAAATTACAGTAGATTAAACATAAATCTGCCATTTAGGTTTGACGATAACTAAACTGAGCTATATTGGTTGGAATAAGGGTTTCAGTCGGTCCTACCATGTCAGGTAGCAACTTAAGATCCAAGAGACAAGTCATACTGCTAACTTTAGATGGGATGTGATAACAATAAGAATAGACGATATTCGTACGTTAGTGATATTCGATCACAGATGTCTACTAAGCATTGTGTGTGTATTTCGGGACCATGAAGTAAGTAATACTTAGGATAGGAGTAAGGTACTAATTAAAGATGAAAAATTGATTCGTGTGGTAGTAAATCTTCACTAACTGAGGTTATTGGAACATGTGCTATGTATCCCTAACTACCACCTACCTCGAAAAGCGTTATTTGTTGCAAGAGTAGGTTGGGAAAAAGTTAGATCAACCAAATTAAAATGCGACACCAATCTACTAAGTCACTGAAAATGGAGCTAAGTCATGTTAAAAGGTATAGGCCATCTGGCTGGGATCCACATGATTATAGTAACCGAGACCCTAAATCATATGGCTCGAAATCGTTTTCAATGGTGACGGCACACTAACTCTTTACCTTCCTTTAGACACTAGTTTTCTAAATTCCATATAACTTTATATACTTCACTAGTTTATATTTTCTCAAATTGTATCTGCGGTGCCTAATCTTTTCTATCAACATGAGTATTTTTACCACCTCTACTCCTCTAGGATTTGCCCTAGAAATCTAACCTCAGTATGCCTATTGAGTAAAACAACTAGCTTAGCTAGTTTAGCTAGCTTTTTAGCTAGATTAGCTAGAGGTTGCATCGAAACTTAATCAAGAGGATTCGGTTGGTGTTACATGACTAGACAAATGTAACATAGGCTACTAGTCGATGATCAATCAAATGTAAATATCTCACTCTTATAATAGGTCAGTCGGGGTCCAAATAGTCCATTGGCAAAGTTTCGGACAATAAAAGTAGTTAACGAGTATTCGAAGTTCATAGGGAGTATCAACTTATTAGTCCCAGCTAACACGAAACCTATATCCAGGGCTTTTATTCGACTGTCTGAAAAGATCTAAAGGATTTCACTTACATTAGCTTGATGTTTAGTATTAGCCTGTATTGAAAATAAACTTCAAATTGGACGATTCTTCACAAACCCCACAGCTAAGTTAATTCCATATAATTTAGTTCCCTTTTATGAATTTAAATTAGGTGAGAATAAGAATGGAAGCAGAACAAAATATATTCATCATGTAACTTCTGCTTGTTAGAATTGAGAGATAACATCATATTATGTGGTCACAGATTGTGACTGTAGATAGTTTTCATGATCGAAATTAATTTTGTAATCCTGTGTCAACCCACAATTGTATGATTAAGGTCTTTTGAAAATAAATTTTAAAAAAATGAAAAGATAAAACTATCTGTATTTAGACAATTGGTAAGATGGATTGCGTAATCACTGTAAGAATTTATAAAGATTTTTACAATGTTTATGAATTGGATGAGTAGCGATTATGTAATGGACGTATAAGCATTTGCTAAGTGGTTGATATAACACTTAGTTAATCAAAGGTATGATAATACATGGAAAAAAGTGACTGAAAAACTTGATTTTTCAAGGCTGTTACTAAACTGTTTTCACCTGGAGGCTGACCTAACTATATGTAATGGTAACCATTTTGGAAAAACACAGTAGAATAGCATTCTTCTGCTAATTAACTATTTCATACGACTTGGAAACATCAAAGACATACCGTCTGTGGAATTAAATGTCGGGTAACAGCAATGTTAAGAACTGCTGTGTCTTTTGTCTTGTGATTGAGCGATCGGTCGATTTCATCAACGCAAACAAACTTTACCAAAACTTGTAACGAAATGTAAATGTCGAGGCAATCCAACCAAGATGCCCATATATCAAAAGAGACTTACCAATTCTTGTCGCTAACATCAACAATGTAAAAATATGAGCCTTTGCCAATAGACACGAAAAATCTCGAACAAGTTACTGGATAACTGGACTCAGTCGTTTAGTGAATCACACCTGGACGTTCGAAGCTATATGGACTGCACTGTGATGTTAACTTCTATCTTCTTGTGCTTTTTATCCTTGGGTCATGTCCAGACGGTCTACAGAAATCCGTTCTTTATGCTGGCGATTCTTGGGATTTAGCACCTCCTGAAATGCTGGAGTCATTGCTTCTTTAATTCCCTTCTACTTGTTCTTCATAATGATTTTCTCTTCTACTACATTTTTTAAGATCTGGGACTTTTTTCGAAGGCTATCTTCAACTCCTTGAGTTAATTAGCAATTTGAGGGAAACCTGTGTTAAACCTTTGTAGTGTTGTTCACCAAGCTACACAACGCCTGCTTAGCTTCTGTTTTAGTTTGATTGTCACCTGATGATAACCTGAAGGTATATCATCTCATCTTCGTGCTCTTATATTTTCAATAGACCTTGTGACTGTTTTATGGATGCAAGTGTACTCGATCCGTTACTCTATAGTGCCGTCCGGTAAAAACCGATTAGTTTTATGTTTGGCTATGTGGGGGAGCATGTCCTTCTTCACAACGAGGATACAACATCACCTCTCCCTAGGCTAGTCTTCTCTATTTTTTCTTGCTTCTGATGCCGTTTGACTTGCCCTACAGGTTCTCCACAGTGTCCGGCAATTCTATTCATGTATACTGACTGTTGGTTGTTAGAACGAACATCAACCTCGTAGCTCTTGAAGAACAGTGGCTTTCACCACGAGACATCTTAACTCTTCTAAATAAAGAATCTCCAACCCTCAAGCCAGGGTATGAATGGTCTGGATAAGTTTTTGTGGTTAGCGCTCTTGAGGAGAGATTATTTTTTATGAGACAAAGCTTCTGACTCTAAACCTAACCCTTTCCTCTTGCACGGGTTTGGAACTGGCAGTAACCTCTGAAGGTTTTCAGGTGGAATTAACATTCAGCAATCTAGATAGCAAAACATTTTTATGATTAGGCGTGGTGCTTTTTCTACTACAACTTGTGTACCACATAAAAACTACTTACTAAGGCCGAGTCACCGTTGTGGGTATATATTTAACAGTAATTGAAGGGCGTTTAAAAGGACAGCATTACATTTCCTCTCTGAGTTGACCTTTTTATGTTCTGACGAAAACGCTGTTCTACTGTGACTAGAGATTCTAATTGACACCACGTACTATATTGCCAGTCTGACCAATGACCCTTTGCTTTACAATTGCAAACTATCCAATGAACAACAGCGAAACTTCACCGCTTATTAATTCTAGAGTTCCTCCTAGTCAAGTGGCCAATCAGAAGACACATATAGGGAGTAGATTAGTTACCCATTGTTATTAATTTGATCATAACCGAAATCACATGCATCAATACACTTAAAATGCCTGGCTACACGAAACGTTTAGTAAGAAGTCACACCCCGATAACAACCAAATTATAAGTGATGGAGGGCGGAGAGAACAATATATGATTGATCAGCAATAATTGAAGGATAGAAGAATGTGTAATAACATGAGGTGGGGTCACTGAAAGCTTACAGTAAAGATAATACAGAAATACAATAATAAATTTTTCTACTAACTGTACAATAAAGATATTAACGATAATCCGAAAGACGACTAGGAAAGTTCCAAATACCCCACTACTTATTCGGCGATAACAACTTTTATGGTTTTGATAGTTTACTACGTGTCAACACTATCATTCTTACTACAAATTAATCAATTTCAGTTAAAATACAAAATGATTTGTTATATCCCGAGGAGAATAATGAAAGGTAACTATTGGGATCTATCTATGGACTAATATTATACGTATATTCTTATTGTATAACTGCTGCGCAACTAGATTGTGTATATTCATATTCCTTTTATTATAAGCCGTATTTTGATCTATAGACTATTAATATACAACTTACTATTCTTAATTTATGCCCACTTTCGGGCTTGATCTTGCACAAATGTTATTTTCTGTTCTATGGTATGGTGTGGTCTGTTTGATTTGTGTATAAACCCAGTTTGTGTGAAATATAGGATTCATATCGTGGAGGGTAAGATTGGTGTAATGGACTTGAAAGGCAGGGAAAAGGACCGATCGGGACCCTAGGCTGGTCGTATGAGTTCGCTTGTCTAAATTTGACGATCGTATTTTCGCGGTGGTCGTAAAGCTAAGGACATAACAGGATTGTCGTGTTTTGCAAAGTTTTTAGCACTTATATTCTTTCTCAGTACGACAATTGTCCTGGCTACTGCATTTTTGGACTCGTTGATGAATGGTCCTTGTTTGCTTCTTAAATGGAATTTATGGTTGTCAGTTCTTGCCTTTGCATGTTTTTTTCAAGTCATTTTAAAACCTTTGAATAATAACTGGGCAGTATAAGAAGAGAAATGTCAACCTCCAGGATGTCGTTACCCTGTAGACGATAGTATGCGCTGGGATAAACACGAAGTCTGGTATTACGAATTTTGCACTAATCCAACTCCTGAGGCCTTTAAAAATTGTCGAAGACCTTGATGTTTGTGGTTGTGTCGTTGATGCTACTCGGATCTAATGAGTTTGTTATCAATAGCATTTTCACAGGGAATGTAGCTAGGGGGCTACTGATAAACGAGACCTTACTGGCTCCCGTTGAAATGAGTCAGATAACAGTGGCATTATCTATACAAACGTTGACGTAGAATCTCTAAGCAGTTGCAGTCAAGAAGAATCTAGCAAATGCAGTAGTAAGGCTGAGTCTGCTTTAAGCAGGAAAAGTAGTTAAAACTAGTGTAACTGTAAATAATTCCCCCAAAATTAGTAGCTTTGTAAGTGTTCGACATCGGATGCTGACCACACTAGTTTAAGTGGACTCGTTTAGCTGAAGGCGCTCGGTCATGTATCCGTACCAGGTCACATCACAGCACGACGTGGGAAACATCTCTTACGATCATTAGCCAGATTAGATCAGTCATTTCTCGATATATTGATAATCCATCAAATATATCTTCCAACCTCCCTGCTTCTGACTTCTGATTTTAACTGGATGGGCGCGATTCGATTATAGAAGGTGTTACTGGTAAAGAGTTGTCAAACTACAATACTGGTGGTATCTTCAGTGGTGAGACCGACGTGATCTGGTACACCAAACTATAAACTGAGTCTGTTCCTTTTTGGAACTCCATAAATCATTGTTTTGCTTTATTTGATTTTAATATATTGTGGTATCTTTTTTCGAGTCTTCGGACATACTTGAATTATTAATTTTTTCGTTCATTATAATACTTGATTTTTTACTATGACGGGACAGACACCTAAATTACTTAAGTTAAAGACTATCCCCCCACCCTCGATTCACTTAATGCCGTTTTGGCAGAACAATACCGAAGCCTGGTTCTGCTACGCAGAAGTTGAATTTTACGGGCACGGCACTACGGACTCACGCTCACATTTCCTCGCGGTTGTTAAGGCACTACCACGCGAATTTAACAGGTACGTAACACATAGTATGTTTACTAGTGATGTTTCGGAACCTTACGAAACTCTTAAACGATCGATTCTAAAACGCGGATATCTAACCGACCGAAAAAGGTTAGACCAACTCCTTAATAACATCGACTCGCAACATGGTTCTGCGACAGATATGTTGTTTAGGATGAGAGAGGTGATAGGTCAAAGAACTTTCGATGAAGGCCTATTCAAACAACTTTTCTTGTCTAAACTTCCTGAACAGGTGCAAGTAGTTCTCGTCTCGTTTTAAAACAACGCCGTTGACGAACTGGCTGCATCTGCTGACCGCATCTTAGAAATAACGAAATCTACTAATGCCGAGGTCCTTTCAGTCAACGAAAAACCTCAAACGACATCGAATGACAAAACGGAACTATGTCATACACTGACAAGCTATCTCCGGTGTCGTAATGACCGTAGATGGTCAGAACCCCTCGAAGAAGTGTTTCAAATAGGCGATCTGTCTCTAGACCACGAGAGACAGATAACCCCGACTGGTGCTGGTATCATAACCAGTATGGCAAGTCTTCTAGAAATTTCAGGAAACCCTGCAATTATCCGACTTCAAAATCGACTGACACGAATAAGAACTCGGGAAACTTCCCAGACGGCACGCGTTAACGGCAACCATAGCTGGCGAACACAGCCGTCTTTTATACGTCGCAGATGTGACAACGAAAGTTCGCTACCTCATCGACACTGGCGCAGAAGTTAGCGTTCCTCCCGCAAATTCCAAAGACAGATTTCACGAGTCTGTTTTAAGCTTACAAGCGGCGAATGGAAAACCGATTGCTACGTATGGTAAAAGGTACGTTTACCTTAACGTGGGTTTACGCAAACCCATTCACTGGATCTTCGTTGTTGCAGATGTTTCTATGCCGATCGTTGGTATGGACCTCCAAAAACATTACAATCTGCTCATCCATACGCGCAAACGAAGGCTAGTAGACGGAAACACTGAGTTATCTGTTTGCGTAACCTATTTTCCCGGTTGCGAATCATCCCCAGCCACAAATAGGCACACAATAAGCCCATTTTATCAACCATTACTCGATAAGTACTCTGGGATATACCAAACGCAACCAAAATTGCCCTGTGTAACCAGCAATGTCACACATCACATCACGACTACAGGACCACCTGTATCCTCGAAAGCGTGCCGACTGGTTCCCGAAAAGCTGTGGTTGGTCAAAAACGAGTTTGGCCACATGATAGAGTTAGGAATCATTCGACCGTCAAATAGCTCATGGTCATCTCCCTTGCATATGGTCTTTAAAAAGGACAGCAAAGATTGGCGTCCAACTGGTGATTATCGGCGTCTGAATGCGAAAACCATTCTCGATCGTTACCCGTTGCCCCGCATTCACGATTTGACAGCTACCTTGAAAGGTACAACTGTCTTTTCGAAAATCGACTTAGTTAAAGCTTACAACCAAATCCCCGTGGCTACTGACGATATTCCAAAAACGACCATCACAACTCTCTTCGGACTCTACGAATTTTCGCGAATGCCTTTCGACCTCAGAAATGCTGCTCAAACCTTCCAAAGGTTCATAGATGACGTTTTCCGAGGTCTCAACTTCGTACATGCATATGTCTATGACTGTCTGATAGCAAGTCCAGACAGAGAATCACATCTCCAGCATCTGGACATTGTTTTTGAACGACTTCAAAGGCATGGCATTACCGTAAACATTCAGAAATGCCAAGTCGGAACCGACTCCTTAGACTTCCTAGGACACTATTGATGCTCAAGGCATCCGACCTCTGGGAAGCAAAGTGACGGCCATTCCGGATAACCGAGAATCGACCACCATCAAAGGATTGCGCGCATTTGACGGGTTAGTAAGTTTCTATAGACGGTTCATACCTAAATGCCCGTCCATTATGAATCCGTTAACCAACCAACTCCGTGTAAATGCGAAATCAATTAATCTAGACGACACCGCGCGAAAAGTATTCTCCTTAATTAAGGGACTTATTGCAAAGGCAACCATGCTTGCACATCAGGACACTCAAGCGCCCATTAGTATCGCGGTAGACGCATCGCTGAATCGAGGTACAGCACGTTCGGTAGGGAACTCCTAGCTATGTACTATGCTGTACGGCATTTACAACATTCTACCGAAGGAAGAGAATTCACACTTTTTACCGATCATAAACTTCTTACCTTCTCTTTAAGTTCCTCTTCAGACAAGTACTCACCATGAGAGTCTCGACAACTCGACTACATTTCGCAGTTTACTTCAGATATACAACACATTTCTGGAGTAAACAATGTAGTTGCGAACGCCTTGTCTCGTATAAGTTCCTTGACAGTTTCCAAGGAATCGGCCTACTAGAACTCGTCCAGCTTCAAAAAGAAGACACTGATCTTCAACATGAGTTATCCTCAACAACTCTAAAACTGCGTATTAAACAGATGGGAACAGGTAAAGAAACCTTGCTATGTGACACGTTTACAGGTAGGGATCGCCCAATAGTACCAAAACATTATCCACGCAACGTCTTAAGTGCGTTGCACAAACCTTCTCATCCAGGCCTTCGTGCATCCATCAAGCTCATAGCCGAACGGTCTTGCTGGCCTGGCATGAATAAAGACGTGAGGGAGTGGGCACGCTCCTGTGTAAGCTGCCAGAAATCTAAGGTCATAAGACACAACAAATGCCCCTTAGGCTCTTTCAAAACCCCTGATGCTCGTTTCGACCATGTTCATCTGGATTTGGTAGGACACTTACCAGGTTCAAATGCATACTCATGTCTCTTAACCTGCGAAGACCGTTTCACTCGATGGCCAGAAGCAGTACCGATTAAGGACATTACTGCTGAAACTGTGGCTCTGGCTTTCGTGAACGATGGGTTGCAAATTTCGGCTGCCCTTCCACGATCACTACAGACCGTGGACGTCAGTTCGAATCTGGACTTTTCCGTTGTCTGACCTCACTATTAGGAATCACGCGTTTCCGAATGACCGCCTACCACCCACAAGCAAACGGGTTGGTAGAACGTTTTCACTGACAACTTAAAGCTTCTCTATCAGCTACAAACGTTTCACAGTGGACAGACGCTCTTCCACTCGTCTTGCTAGGTATACGCAATGTAGTGAAGGCTAACATTGGATACACTGCATCTCAACTTGTTTATAGAACGACGCTCCGACTTCCAGGAGAATTCGTGGATCCTTCATCTTCTTCATTGAACATGGATCTAAACTCTCACACGAGCAAGCTTACAAACGCAATGCATTCAGTTGAACTTGCTTACACTCGACCGCAATCAACTGATGTTTTCGTTCAACCTGACTTACGACATGGTACACATATCTTCGTTCGTCGAGACTCACATCGACGACCTCTCGAATCAGCATACGAAGGACCCTTCAACATGAACCTAGTCGATAAGAACAGCACTAACGATATCATCAGTATCGATCGCTTCAAAGGGCGTACTTAGAAGGAAATCCTATCTACATCGATTTTCTTTCGGTACAATCGGACGACTCGGCTCCCACACTTGTAGTACCCCATCCGAGAGCCGACACGCACGTTGATACTTCGTCAACGTCTGAAAATAAACCTAAGACAACGCGTTCTAGAAGAGGAGTAAGATTTCCAGAATATTTAAACGACTATTGCACGTAGGACACAAACTGAAGGAATCAGGAATTTTTGTCCGGAGTAAATGTTTTCTACCGACCATATGAAAAAGCTAGAAGCTGGAAAAAGTTAAAACTAAGATGAAAAAGTCCTCAGAATTGTACATTTTCAAATTTCTAGGTCTTGGAGGAAAACCATGTTGAAGCTAGTCTGATTCCAGTATGAAGCCATTTATTTGGTCTGTGGATCTGTTACACAAAACACCAATAATTGTCTGACAAGTTTTCAGTGCTAGGAGTACAAATATACTCAGTCAAGTAGAATTTATTCGCTGTCATAGGAATTTCGCTGGCCCGGTCTATATATAATAGGGAACGGGTTACTGGAGACTTTACATTGGTAAGGGTCGAAAGAAGTCAGAAGGTTAGCTGAGGAGTAGCTTTATTCATTAGGTATAATACGTCCTTTACTGTTAACAAACAAATATCCTGTGAAGGTGAAACGCGAGAATTATTTATTTGCCTCTCGCAATACAGTTGAAAGTTATGCTATTTGGTGTAGCCTAGTCAGAAATGCGAAGCAAAAAGGCTTTACTAGACAAACTCAACACTTGCTTCCCTAGTAGTCGATATTTTATTTCAAAAGACTCTGGTGCACCTTGTGTGGATTGAAAAATCTAAGGACAGAGTTAATAAAAACAATATATTTGTGATATACCAACGAGTAGGATATTTTAAAACCTAATATTACTGTTCATTGGGATATCACAAATATATTACTCTTTATTATTAACAGTCTACTCAGTGCTCGATTTATTTCAAACCTTGATAATGACTCCTAAGGACAGAGTTGTCTGAAAAGTCTTTCGAACAAAAATTATTTACCATGGCTAATACATATGCCTTGGTACAACGTATGAAGAAGCAACTATATATAACGCTAGCCAGGATTATAATGTCTGGCAGCAGAAGGTCGAGAAGAATGAGGAGAAAAGAATGGGAACAGAAAGCAACTGGTATGGAAGTTCAGCAACAATGAAGTCCGAGACGATTGACTGATATTTGCAAAAGGAACAGTCAAACTGGAGATAATTGATCGACATTTTGCAAGTTAAGGATTCACTGTATGGTTCTCAAACTTCACCAAGATGTTCTGTAATTTTGTGTTCAAATACATTTGATTGTCCCAACTTGTGTTCTCGTTCCCCAAACAACAATTAGTATAGGTACATAGAGTGTCCGAACAATGTGGGAGACCAGTAAGACCAATAAAGCAGCTGCGGAAGTGAGGAGATATAGCTTGACGAATCTCGGAGTCAATGAAATCGATTGGACGGAGGCTAGAGAGCAAAAGTTAGGTATGGGAGAGATGCTGCTGTACTCCTGTCACGAAGACGAAAATACTGAACACACTAGGGAGTTGCTGTCCAAAGAAGCACTAATGCACTCGTAGGATAGTAATCTCATGGATCCAGAATCATTAAAGCATCATTCAAAACAAAGGAGGGGATTACAATGAATGTTACACAATGTTGTGCACTCACCAATGGTAGCAACGACGACATTAAAGATCAGTTCTACTCGAGGCTGCAATTAATCATATATAAATGCCCAAGAAAGGAACTCACCATCATTATAGGAGATTTGAATGCTAAAGTCGGAGTGGACAACACAGGACTTGAATATATAATGGGACGACATAGACTGGGAAAGAGGAATGAAATGGGGAGAGATTTGCAAATCTATGTGCATTCAAGAAATTGGTAATAGGTAGCACAATATTTCAACACAAACGCATACACAAAGACGTTTAACTTCCAGATCAAAAGGCTGGATTCGTAACGATTGGTCATGCACAGACTAAGTCGTGACACTACGGATCATCGTTGAACAATTGATTGAATGGAACTAGTCATTGTATATCAAATTCTTTGGCCATGAGAACGCATCATGGAACTAAAATTAACTGTCGACCAATACCAACGTCAGAATCTTCAATACGGACGTCAAGACAGTTCTACTGTACAGGGCTGAAACTTAGAGAACTGCCACAACCGTTATTAAAATGTACCAGTATTTATAAACAGTTGCCTACACAATATAGAAAGTGTTTGTTGACTGGATATCATCAGCGACAGTCTACTGTGGGAGAGAACAAACCGGGTTCCATCTGAAGAGGAAAAAGTGATGGATATGAATGGAACATGCATAGTGAAAATCATGAGACTGTATCGTGAGGCAAACCTTGACTTGGAATCCAGAAGGGAAAAGGAGAAAAGGAAGACCAATGAACACACTACATCGAGAATTGCAAGCAGACATGAAAAGAATGAATAGCGATTAGAAATATCTGGTGAGCATTACAAGGAACATTGTTCGAATGACAATTCTGGTGAGAGGCGTCTGCTCCTCCACAGAGGGTAACAGGCGTAGATAAGGAATTAGGTCTCCTTTCATCATAGGCTTTGTTGTATGGAGAGCGATTAAAAATAAAGGTGATAGTTTTGAGCTTCACAATTATATACAGAAATGATGTGAATAGTATAAAATTTCGTGGTTGCCAGTAAATGCTCTAAAGCTTGTGAAGTTGCATATTGGTCATCAAGGTATAGATAAACACTCAGTGAACAATACTGAGCTACCTGCTGTCCAGGCAAACACCGGTCTAGGAGCTTTAAGCCGCGCAGATGGCAAAGCAGTTTACATTTTGTGTAAAGCGTTTGTTTCTTCGAAACTTAAGTATTGTCTAAAAGTAGCCAGACTGACTACACTAAACCTGTCATTTTTGTCATATAGGAGGGCTAGATGTATCTTGATTTCGGCCTCTTAATTAATTAATAAAGGTTCTACAGCCGATAGTCCTTGGACATTCTTGCCTTCCGGGACAGAGAACTCACGAGGACACTACAGGAAGGTTCACTAGCCCAGAACAAACTACTGGTCAGCTGGCCACTAACTTTCCCATTTACTCATCAATAAATAGAACTACGCACCTTAAATAATAGTTAAAGCTCTATCTGTCCACACGGTGCAAAGCAGTAGGATCAAGTGAATAACCATATCGTTAGGACCAACACAGTCCGCTCAGATCCTATCCCTCCCAAACTGAAACAGAAACTAGATACTGGACTATCGATCAAGTCAAGGATGGACAAAAAATCTTTGATACATGAAATTTTTTATGATATGCCGATCGTAAGCTAGAAGAATGTTATGAACTGAACTTAACTCTTATTTTTTGAATGAATCAGTACATTATTTGTTGTCGTGTGGCGCTTCATTAGGTTGGGATGGAGCTTCGTAGTTTTACATATGTGCTGAATATGTGATAACATTGTACTTAGTACCTTAGTAGCTACGTCTTTTGTCAGCAGCCCAAATTAAGGCGAAAATGCACCTCACCGAAGAGGATGAAAACAACATCCAGATAATAAACGAGTTCAAAGTGACATGGTTTACTTTATTATCTCGTGTTGATGCTGGTAATTTTGTTCATACAAAAGTATATAATTATTCTAGCCCCAACGGTAGACGAAATTGTCCTAACATCATTGAATCGTCTAGCGAATCTGATGATGTGCCGAAAGAGTGGGGACCCATCGAAAAGTATTGTTTTTGACATGGCTCTCAATTTATGTGTGTTCGAAACCTTATTTCAATGGAACTTTGTATTTACTGGAGCTGATCTTGAGGCTTACAAGGTGAGGGAGCTCCAGTTTTACGATTCTCTTATTGGAAGCAATGGAGACCTCTATTTATCTCATGAAGCTGTAAGTTCTCGATATTTCATACCGATTCATGCAATATTATTTGTTTATGTTTGCATAATCTTACATATGTCATAAAATTCCTTGAACCAATAATATGTCGTCTTAACTTCGGGTTTTATAAATCATCGTTTGCGTTTGTTTACTGCTTTGAGTTCTAATGATAGGAATAACGCTACCGTGAGTTCTCTAAAGTAGTGTATGATTATCTGTGGGTAAACGCCCATAAATCCTGAAAGAAGTCTACGTTACGAGTTTATACTAAAAGATCCCGTTCTCAACGAAATAATTTCCTCTCTCTACAGAAGCTAGTGGTGTGGCAGTAACTTTTATAACTAAGTGAACTCAAAATTCCAATTCACCAAATAATAGAACAGTTTATAAATACAATTAACTTTTCACTGTAAGTAACCAGTCAGTCTACCCAGTTAAGCTATTACACTACTCTGCTTTGGGATTTAGTATGGTTTGGACCGTAGTGAGCGTCCTAAATACTAGTATGCTTAGGCTAGTATGATCACTTATTTATATTTTTGTCACACGAGTCTAAATTAAGAGAATTTCAATAGCCTTTGGTACCTTACTTCAAACGTCCAAGTTGAACTAATTCTGATTCTAAAGATCAGTGGTTCATGCACTTTGATAAATATAAATTATAACTGTATGTAAACATTATTCAGATACACTACATTGGAGGGAATCCGATGCTCATTCATACTTAGAAAATCTGTAAATATACTACTTTTGGTTTCTTGCAACAAAACTTGTTGCTCGCTGTAATGACTAGTCGACGAAACAAATGATGAAGAGGTGCTTGAATTCACTTTTAGTGTGAGAATGTTTCGGTTTTACCGTAGTTCGAAATTTAAACAACCTTAGTTAAGTATACGCTCACACTAATATCAGGTTTACTCCTGTTTAACACGTTTACAATAACCGGTCACTTTTTAAGTTGATATAAAGTGTGTTGCGTAGAATCAAGTGGAAATATTAACTCCAAAATTTTACTTTTATATATATCAATTTATTTAGCTAGGAGATCAGTGCTTTTGTTCCCTAGAATATATACCCATGGAGATCAATTGTTAGCAGATTCTAATTCAGTCACTTTAGTGTTTTATCAAATCATATTGCTCATGACAATAATTTTTTGTGCTTGTTTACATACTGTTACCACAATTAGTTTTCCACCACTGTAAATCTAATAACAGATTTTTCGATTCCAAGGATCAGGAATTTTTGCAATTTAAATGACAAGCATGCAAAAAGACTATACTGAGAGGTCACTGGAAATCATATCTCTCGGTGTATACTTTTGCACAAATGACCGTAACATTTGATTCAAAAAGAAACTACCGAGTGATAGCTATAAATAATATCCTCCTAGATGCACCTTGTACAATTTATCATTCATAACAACCAAAGACTGCAGTTTATAAATCTAAGTAATCAACACATTATTACATCCAAGTATATTCATACGAAACCTATTTATTTCTTGGAAACACTTGACCTAGATAAGAAAGTAATAACAACCCATTAATTTTGTAAAAATTAGAAATATTCTTTCTTTTCATTGTTCACACATGTCTCATAATTGTTTCAGGACACATTCAAGTATACAATCAATATAAACAATAACAATAATAAGTGAATTATAATTTTAATCTATGAGAAACTTAATGAATTGTTTTCTTTCCTAGTTCAAATGGAAGAACCAATTAAAATTACCAATAAGTTTCTTAATTACCTTCAGTTTTAGTACATACGAAATTTCACCGGTTTACTTAAGTTTCTCCATCATCTTTACTGAATTGATTTCTGTTTAAATATCGAGTTTTATGTATACACATGCACACGTAATATTACACATACAAGCGACCACTTCAAACTCACCTCTCCACTTAGATATCTATATTGGAAACAATATTATTGTATTCATTAGGTTTACACTTCAGTATTAGCTAATCAACTCTCTGCTAATTCAAAGTGCATTTACGTACACTTACGTTTAAAAAGATTAATTTTAAGCTTCATTTTTTTAAGAAAAATTTGGCGATTGTTTTCAGTGAACTAAGTCAATTCAATTATGATTGTAGCCAGTATTCTTGCCGTTATTGTTGTACAAGCAACTTGTATTTTAATTGGAAAGATATGATAGGCCGTCTTAATTGCGTTTTTTATTCACTTTTGCGTATAGATTATTAGCCTAATAATGATTAAAGTATTAAACTCTCTACCATCAGTTTGCGAGTTTGAGTTTGGCTCCTCGTACTTCTGTTTAGACAGCCTAGTGATATCACTAACCGTAGGATGCAGGCATGTTCGGGATGCGATTCTCCCCTTCGAAGAGCGAAATATTACTTCAGGACTGGGTTGCATCAGCACCTGAACTAATGATAGGAAGTGAAGTAGTGTTGACCGCTTCACTTATCTTGGGAGTCTCATCAGCCCTTGTGGTCTAGTGTGTGGCGAAATCTCAGCATGGATACAGAGGGCTCGTCTAGCTTTCGCCGACCTGCGTCATTTATGGCGTAGGCGAGATACCCGTCTAGCAACCAAAGGACGAGTTTACTGTGCAGCAGTTCGTTCCATCCTACTTTATGGCAGTGAAACATGGCCGGTAAGAGTAGAGGATATTCGTAGGCTGCTAGCATTCGATCATTGGTGTCTTCGAAGCATTGCTCGTATATCCTGGGATCACCGGGTAAGTAATGTTAGAAAACGGGTACTAGGTAAGGATGGCAAATCGATTGATGAAGTAGTGAAACTTCATCAGTTGTGATGGCTTGGACACGTGTTACGTATGCCCAACCACCGACTACCCCGACGTGCAATGTTCCATGGTGTAGGAGTAGGTTGGAAGAAAGCTAGGGCGGCCAGACCAAGGCTTGGCACAAATCCATGAAGTCACTGACAATTGGACTGAGCCATGTTGGTAGGTGTAGACTATCTGGTTGGGATTCGCGAGATGATAGCAACCGATGGTTAGAAACCTTGAATGACATGGCTCAAAATCGTTTGCAATGGCGAAGGTGCATCCACTCCTCGTGTTCTGTCAAATTCTAATCTTCCGAATTCTTCATGTCTCTGTCTTTTTTCTGTTTCCAAATTTATTTCATTGGATTATACTCCTTTAATAGCATCTTCAAACCCTAATCGTTCACATAATGCTTATACTCTTACTACTTCTACCATTATGGGATTTGAATCGACAACTGCATCTGTGTGCTAATGTGGTATGGCAACTCGAACTGATGTACGTACGTGCGTACGAAGTTCTACGTTGTGACTGACTGAGGATAAAGATAAGTTTGACGGATTACACACACTCGTAGTTGATGTGTGACTTATATTAAGCTATTTATTTTCGTTACTAATCGGTGAAGAGTATTTGCAACTTTCCCTGAGCAAATTGTTCTCATCGTGTTTTCTTAATTGAAATGATTCTGTTAGTACAATGCAGCTTTACTCGTATTCTGATTACGAGTACACGTGTACACGCGTTATAATAAATTAATAAAAAAGGAGTTTCTCATAATTTGTTGGGTAAACTAGGTACTACTGTATATCTTTGGATAGAGGCTATCTTGTGTAGTGTCTGTACACTAAAATTCAGAAATGCTTACTGCTTTAACTGGGACGTTCCCACTTTTAGATTTTAAGAATACGGTTTGAACTTATAAAAATGTACAAGTTACTTATGAGTATTAAGCTAGAATAAAACTATTTTAAAACTAAAATGTCTTACTCACAGTGATTAACTGAGTTAGTGGCATGAAGATGAGGTTTGGTTATGAGCTAGTCTTCCTCGAGGGCTTTTAAAGGTTTGGAGGCAGTTATCATTTCCCAACTACCCAAATCGTGGAAAAATATTTCTTAATAAGGGATCTGAAAAGGAAACTGGATTAGTACGGATCTTAGCGACCTGGGAGGGTGACCACAGAGCTCAACGGACACGTACCCGATGTCTGTCACACGCGATCTTTTTATGGGACGTCCTTAATGTATTATCGCCGTACATCAAACAGCCTTACGACCGGAGACTGAAATCAATGGGGTAAGGTGAACTGTGACATTTTTGCGGTTGACACCTTCTAACCTCCTTTCCGTATGAGAAGGCAGCTTTGTTTGCAAATGTCGGTTATTTAAGAAAAAAACCTTACTGCTGTCACACTCTTGTACAGTCATCAGTACGACTCCACTCTCGGACCTTAAGTTGCTGCCTTCAGCCCTACCGTCCTCTAAACGACTTATCTGATATGATAAGACCTAAACGAACGAATGTTCCAGCTAATGTACCTCGATTGAATCATTACAACATGCAAGCCCGTCCATCACGTCAGGTAGCAGTTACGGTCGGGAATACTTGATGTAGTACTAGTAATGGTATCATAATAATTAAAAAGAGATAGAACTAATTCATTTATAAAGTTACGATTCCGTAATATTCCGATCGTAACAACACAGAAACCATTCCATAATGCCTATACACCATGTTGAAAGGCCTAGATAGTAACATAAAATAGGCGGAAAATTAAACAAAGTGTAATGTACAATGGTAGGATGAAAACATCAGAAAAACTGTAAGTTCAGAGACTGACAAATAGTTAAATGCGGCCGTAATAAAGTTAAGAACATCCATCGAAAGGCACCATGTACAGGAAAAAGCCAAATATTCCAGACTGGTTAGGAATGTAATTGTGAACTTGGGATTTATTAGGTATACTTTTGTGCGTCTATCAGAAAGTTCATTTTTGATCATTTTTCCTACATCTTACTGCAAGAACTTGTTTCAAGAAATCCTAATGGTTTAATAGTAACGTGTTTTACCGCAAAACGTTTTCCAAAAACTGTCACTAAATATATAAAAGGAAGTTCTCTGTTGACTTCCAACTACCTGACGTCAAGTGTATCGAGTCATTTAGTTCTTAAATCGCATTGGGATCTTAACTGATAAATTTTTATCATTATCAAGGACTAAACAACATAATATTGTTGATTAATAAAGAGATAAATTAATGTAAAGTGGTTCTCCTGTTTCACTTAAAAAAGAAGTGCATTTTCTAGGAATCAGGGTTTAGTTTTCGAAATATATGACCAATCTTCGTCATATCTCACTAAGTTTGTTTTTAATTCTCCTCAGTCTGCAGGAATTTATCATAGAATATTGAAATATAAACTTATCTGGAATCCAATTAAGCTTTTTAAGATACCATCAACTTACTTAACGTCATTGGTTTAAAAAACAACCACGTGTTTTCCCCACTAAACTCCACTTTTTCCCGTCTAAATTAATACAAGTGGTAAACTGTATTCTTTGGCTAACAATGAATTTTGCATGCAAGTTATAAGAAATTAGATTTCTACCTTTCCGTTATCTGATAATTACATATCACCCATCTCCTAATCAAAATCGATACAAAATCTATCTGGAGATTTTTTCTTGTGGCTATGTTACGATCCTTCATATCTGTTGGGGATATTCAGTCTCAAACTACAACGTACAGTGATCAAACCAATATAAATTGGGTGTGTGACTGTAATTTGTGGACGACCTTAAGGTGATGCTTAAGTGACCTTAGGAATATCCACCTACTTACTAGGGTTAAATGAGGGTTTTAAATTAGTGTAATGAACTGATATTAGAATTTACAGTTGGACGTTAAGGCTAGGAATTAGAGTTAAGTTCTTCATCACGAACTGACATTAGCTATAATGCCGAAATGCTATTTAGCCATATGGACCGATGAATCTCGCGCCAAAATCCATGATGTGTTATTTTACATAGGATTGGTTTTTCCATAAATTATGGTCTCTCCCAATCAGGCTAAAATTCTATTACAGTAAATTATTCAGTGTAAGTACTATACACAGAATTCCAATACATTCTTACGATATTTTGAGTTGATGAAAATCACTCAGTTTAAAAGGTTCTGGTCGTTTTTGATTGATATATGATCGACAAATTTAATGTATTTTGATTGATTACACTGGGTCAACATAAAATAGCTTCACCTGCAAAACTTTTTTTTTTACTTTAATTACCGGTGCAGAGAAAAGAAGTAGTCTCATTCACGCTATTGAAGTCGAAGTAGAGTAATTACTATCACAGCCCACGGAAGTATCAATATCGACTCAGATGCGTATCCTTCCTACACGCTTTTCCAACCAGATATACGAGTGGAAAGACTGAGAAATGTGAGAGGCTTTAATTGGCAAAACCGAATGATTATGTACACAAATAACCGTTATTTTTCATGCATTCGTCTAAATTAAACCAGGACTTTCAGGTTGAGACCTTAATTAGGCGTTCCGCGACAGCATAACGCGTCTGTGATTTACTGGCTATTTCTTAACCCTAAGACGGGATGTAAGCTGTTTATCTCTTTCACAGGTACATCATGTCTAAAATCCCCCAGCCCATCAGACTACAATAAAATTCTATCACTTATTCTATTTCAAACGATTCACGCTTCTCAACCATGTCAAACTGTGATATCAATTATGAAAACCACCATTAAGAGGTATTCGCCTCAATTTTAACTTTGTCAGTTCTATAGGTCACGACATTACCTCTTAGTAATCCTAAGTGTTCATCTCAAAACACGTTACTCTATAAGTCATGAATTATTATCCGATCAAATGGTTTATAGAGAACTGTCTAATTTTTAGTCAATAATCATGAAATGAAATCATTCTAAGCGAATCAGTAATCGACACGTAAAGAAGGCTTTCTCAAAAATTAGTATGCTTTGCACAGTTATTTAGGCTAAACCGTCTAAACAACTTGGTTTAGAGTTTTTTGTTTTTGTGAACTTCATGAGAAAGTACGTTCGCAACATTGAGCAAGCTTTTCCCCTCGTAAGATTATAACCTTTGTCTTTCAGCGTCACACTTAAAGATGTTACTGATTAATACACCAGTTAATAAACAGTTGGACAGTCTGAATAAATAGCCCCATTGTGTTATCAGTGACGTTCTCTACTGTAGTACCTTATAACGTGTTATGTCCTCATGTAACTTTCATGTTCAAGTTTTAATATACATCATTTTTAAGTCGTATTAGCAATTATAAAGGTGTAGATCCTTCAATTTGATTTTATCGAAATATCTTATGTTATCCATTGTGGTGTTACTTCAATGAGTCTAGTAACTTCAGTGCACTGGAAACTGAAAAGCAATTCTGCTTGCCACTCTATGGTTAGTGAAAGTATTCACAGTTGATTTTTAATTCATAAAAGTGATATTTAAAAGATTTTCAATGTATTTTATTTAAAAAAAGTCCTCAAGGAATTACATCATTTGATGAGCATGAACATGCGTTCACTTTTGACTAGGTTCAAGATAGATCTGTAATTCCATTAAATGATTATCTCACTGTAAGGCTTAAAAATGTCAAGTTTGATCGTAGAGGTGTTGTCGACTTTTTTCTTATACTAAAACAGATCAGTTATCGATTGATTTATACTTTTTCATGGTTCGTCAACTGATATCAGTTGCAAAGACGAAAACTATTTCCGAACATTGAACTAATATACAAAAACCACCCAATTTTTTTTTCACATTAAATTCAACTGAATATATATATATATATATATATGGC
>NC_031498.1:21992066-22023935 GCF_000237925.1 Schistosoma mansoni | reverse complement strand
TAGTGTTCACATTTCCTCACGGAATTAGTACTTTAACCTTTATGGTCATATATATATACGATTGTACAGCTTGATAACCTATTCGTTGAAAAGAGATCTCTTCGTTGAACTTCGCGTTTTAATATATATATATATATATATATATATATATATAAATTTGTTAATTACCAACTATTGTTAATGTTGATTAAAAAGAAAGGTGAAGGAATAAAAGAAAAATAATTTGTTTTCAATAAAAAACTAACAATAATTAATAATATTTTTTTTAAATGATCACCTGATCAAAAAAAGAAAATTTAACAAAGTACAAATTACGATTGCAGATTACTTTAGAAAATAATTAATTGAATAAATTTTATAGAAATAATAGTTTGATTTAAAGTTGGTATTCGTCACAGATTGATCTGTTTTTTGTCTTTACACAAGACTCCTCAGCTGAATACATTCACAACCTCACCAGTAATTAAATTCCCATAATCTTCAGGTTTCATAGCTAGCATGTAAACGTTAAGTCATTAGTTTGTTGTTACTCAATGGTACACATTTTGCAAGTTGAATCACATCATGATAAATAATGATGATAACTTAATGACATTAGTAACTACTGTTTCATCCCTGAAATGCATGTTTTTCATTGTTCACTACTTCTTTCGATAGAATTTTATGAACTCATCTCGAAGTAAGTCACTAGCAGTGAGGTGGCAATTGTAGTATTGTTGAATAGATTTTATGGGAACCAGTTAAAATTGTCATTTTTGTGTCTGAGTTCGTACAACCACATGATATTGAGTTTAATGCTTTTAGTCTTCGCATTCTCCAAATGACCTCCCTGGCATCGTAGGAAATTAAACGATAAAGATACCAGTCAATATAGCTCGATTGGGTCCCCATGATATTCAAACCCGATCACTACGTCTAGATAGAAGCCACAGTCGAGTTATCATTTGAAACTGCAATTTCGTCAACACTGGATTGTGTTTGATTTTAAATGGCTGGTGACAATCTCCAAGAAGTCGTAAAAGCGTATTTGCAATCCTAACAAAATAGATGCGTTCCAAGGTAGTAGTTGTGGTACAACCAAAGCAAGAAATAAATTATTCAAGTTTATTTATCTATAATTAGTTGAAAATGAACTCTACTGAATTGATAAATTGCAACTAACATTCTTATTAGATAGCATCAAATGGTTGCTTTTTTAGTTAAGTAATTATTTTCTTATTTGATAAATTCAAAATTTTATTCATTTGTTTTTATTATTGTTGTTACCGTCTTTTTTCTATTATTTTTTTAAACTTTTATATAAAATAGTTTGTGATACCATTTATGGCAACAATGCATCATTGTTCATTACGTTCATGTCTACTTGTTGAACGTGCACTTGTACGTTTATTGAATACTGTTTGTGCAATCTTATCAACACAATTTAAACATGAGTTGGTACAAGATAATTCTCTTTCTTCTTCTTCTACTACTTCTTGTCCTCCTCTTCATCATAAACAACATAATGATAACAAGAATAACGATGCTTTACATCTATTTCGACGTTTGTGTATGGGTGTAGTGGATTTAGGTCAAATTGGTACTAGTTTCACATCTGACATAAACCATACTACTAATAACAACAATAGTAACAATGATTCGAGTAATGTTTATTGGGAACGATGTAATTCAATTACCAGTGGAGGATTGATTTCATCATTGAAAATAATGGAGTCTATTGATTGGGCAATGTGTTTAGAATCGAGTAACTTCGATGTGGACAATGAATTTAGTAATAATAATGATAACAATAATGATAATAATGTACTCCAATCTGATTTTGATGAATCACCTCCATATTATACCACTAATAATATTAACAGTAATAATAAACTGCCAACTATCGATTCAATTTGTGACCTATTAGCACCGTATGTTTTCAGAGATGGAGATTTGGGCTGGCAAGCTAGAGATTCGCTATTATTGATTGCAGCATATTCCTTAAGAGATGAAGAATTTAGTCATAGTATTGCTAAATATTCATCAATTTGTGCGGTAAGTCATTATTATTGTTATTACTTAACTTTTCTTGGTATATTTTTATCGATTAGATAGTGTTCGTCTACTTATTTATTTATTTTGTTTGCTTAATACCATGACAAGATATTGTTTTCAAAAATACTAGATGACCCCCGGCTCTTCAGTCAGATACTACCCAGTATCACTTTAAATGAACGATACTGGATTTGCAAGTCCTAGTGAAATCAAGAAAACTGTAATCAGCTCCAAGCAAATAAGAGTGTAGTTCAACTCCCATAACCATTTAGTACTTAATTTGAGCTCGTAATATCAACCTGAATATATCATACATGTATGGAGTCTAATCATAGATATGTCTGTTATCACATCTTTACACTTCGTTAAGGTTTTGGTGGGCGACATAACGGCATTCAACTGTGGGCTTTTTTCCTGCAATAATAACTGGATTTAATACTCGTCTGTATCGATTTTTACTAACTACTGTTTATTCATATCCCCAATTGACTGTAGTTGTTAAGTAACGAATAAAAATATTCTCTCCTAGCAAGTATCTAGTCAATTTCTTCCTTTCAAAATCTACAACCCCATTAAGTAATGGCAAGACTTTAATTTCTTGGCTTAGTAAGAAACTAGTGGTTCTCGATGTGCCAGCTCTGCACGTTAAGGGCCTTATCTTCTGGCGAAGGAAGTTTCTGGGGCAAGGTGATATGTGCTATTTTTAGGGCCAACCTTTGCCAATCCTCTTCA
Organism: Schistosoma mansoni; assembly: GCF_000237925.1. NCBI lineage: Eukaryota > Metazoa > Platyhelminthes > Trematoda > Strigeidida > Schistosomatidae > Schistosoma > Schistosoma mansoni. The sequence continues at coordinate 22,021,169 of NC_031498.1, read as the reverse complement.
TCCTCTGCGGGAAAGTAGTGTCGGCACAGATGCCGGCTTTATGAAGGGAACAACGCATTGTCATCACACTCCCCGTACATTTGACGGTACGACTTTGCTACGAAACCTTGAGTTTATTCTTTTAGCCTTACCGTTGTCTAAATGATCTGCCTGGGATTGTCGGATCTACAAATAAGTGTTTTCAAGCCAATTGGGCTCGACTGAGTCACCATAATATGCGATTCTAGCTATCACATTAAGATGTCAGCTACGGATGAGTGGTTGGTTGTTATTTCCTACCTTCATTTGAGCCATACTCTTTACTTTCTTATGGATAGATACAGAGGCCATGCAAATCTCATTTAAACTACATTATATCACTAAGTTTTACCAGTTTCATAACATCAATTTTGTCCGCTTGGTTCCAGATCAATTGATTAACCCACCTAAAGTACTTGTCACGCAACATGATGGTTTTGGGTGTAATCCTCGAGAGAATATTCAACGTTAATTCTCATTCAAGGAACAAAACTGAAGTGAAATAACTCAAATATTGTTATTCACTTTTATCCGGTTCTTGCGACTACATTTTAAACATATTTCTATTCGTATTGAGATTGAACATTTTTGTAAAATGTAATGTTCAACTGGAATATAGATGCGTACACTAAATATTTGTCATTTGAGAGGCTAAATTTGTAACTTACCAATAAAATATAGTTTCATTCAGTAATATGTCTTGCCCCCAAATGCCCTGGTACGGCTGAGAGTGGGGAGATTCCGCTCTCCTTCTCGAAATGCTCTCACATGGCCACGCGTATATAGCCTCTGTCAGGGAAGTCCTACTCACTGCCTTCTCGTGCCACGACTGTTGTTTACGAAATTGAGAGGACGAAAAGCGAATGTCCGGCGCTTTAACTGGGTTGGTGGATACGGAAATTTCACCTGGGGGAGTTGGAAAACTCTGATTCCAAACCAATGGTGCACATGGGCTCCAATATCCTGAGGGAACAAATGGCGTATGAATCAATAGTTAGTCACCGGCTACCATGGGACTGCATCTTCTCACGATGCTCCACTGCCTTGTGGATCAGACCTTCAGGTCAAAGGCTCTGGGTGTGGCCCCCTAAGGAAACCACCTGCTCCGGTTTGGGCACCTGGGCAGTATCACAGCCCTCACACAAATCAAATGAGATTTGTGTGGCGCATATGTATTTGGTTCCCCCTTGTACCAATATTTATGTGTTTAAATAAAATAAAACAAAATATTTTTCGCAAGAGGCCCTCTGATACTAGTTAGTTCTGCTCTAGTTAAACAGAAATAAAGTGTTTCTCAGACTTGAGAATCAATAATGGTTAGCAATTAAGTGCTTTAACTGTATAATATATTGATTCAGCGCCATTCCCATTATAAGGAAAATTAGACCGTATTCGATAAAAAGTAAGGATTTTTTCGGTATAGTGGTTTTAAACTCTTCAAAGGGCGTACTAGAACTCAAATTCTGCTTTTTGATAGTAGATAATCTTTACAAAATGCATATTATGTCTATGAAATATCTACACTTCATCCATTGTAATAATTATCTACCAGAGTAGCAATAATATTTTCCGAGTGTGGTTTGTCTTCCTAATTCTCTATAGACTGTTGGCAAGAAATGATTAAGGTTAGTGTGACTTAGTATTCTTGGTTTTTCAGTTATTAAGTTAAATGACCATGTCTAGTAGCGCAGTATTGTTCTACTTAAATCTTATAATCATTTCAACCATGTGTAACTAATACGCCAAGTACAGATTTATTGTCCCAACTTGTACGCCAAACTGTTTATTCAAAGACTAATGATACTACTTAGTCAGTTGACCAAATTAAACTAAGTGAAGAGACGCGTTAGAATATGCAACCTACTACTGGTTGAAAGCTGGAGGCCTTAGCTACTAAGCTACCGTTTCTTATACTTTTTGTGTCGACTGCAACGCCTGAAATTAATTTAATCGTTGGGAGATGGATTATCCATCAAAAAGCTAACCAAAATCAGCCGGCAATGTATTTTATAAAGTATGTATTACGAAATTTTAGACCGCTTACATTTTGTTAAATCAAGGCTTTGAAACTCGTATATTGATTGGCCAACTAACATTGATACTGAAACATTCTATAAACACATATTTTTACTAAGATACAATGAAGATGAACCTTTTTCTTTCCTTTATTTTTTCATTGGTCGAAAGCTTGGTCAAGAGTCATTAAGGGTCTAGTGCAAGCTAGTTGAAGTATATGTGTTTTATCCATTCATTGCGTTTACTATTGAGTTGATATTTCATTTTGTGTAGCTGGATTTGGTTTTAACACTAAGTACAGTTCAATAACTACATATTATTTTAGAATTCCTCAACATGATGTAACAGGATCTTGTCCTTTTATCTAATAACATAACTATGGATTTCCAAAGAAAGACATGTATAGACTTGTTTCTAGTATGCTTACAAATTGATTACTGAACGATTTAGAGATGTACTGCTCAACCACTGAGCCACTACTCCTGATATATGTATATGTCTAACACACTTCCTTTTTTATATTCATTAATGTTTTAGGTAATTGCCACTGGTCTGGGAATATTGTATACAGCTTTACCTCATCGTTTAGTAAATAATAATTCACCAGAATCTTGGCCAATACTTATTCGAACATTGAATACTAATCAATTAGCAAATGCACGTTTCAATGAATTTCTAGATGCATTGGATTTTTGCCGTTCTTTACTTGAGGTATTTTTGTCGCCTCATTGTTTCCCTTTTTTGCAATTAAACATTTAATTGTCACTTAGTTTTTATTTTGACTTTTGCCACCCTTTTTTGTATTTAAATTTATTTGTCTAATTTTTTAAACTAGTTTTATACAAGGCTATCCGAGTCGTAAATAACGTGAGTCCTGGTCACAAACAAATACTAACTTAATTTGTCATATTTCACATCAACACAGAAAAAAACAAAGAGGGCGATATAATATAACTCATCTTAGTGAAAATTCTGGGAAACTATAATTTGGAAAGAAACCCTCTACTTATTAGCGATAAACGGAGTAAAGTAATGTTGAAATCTATCCGTCTGTTTCATTGTAACAGACTTTGTCCCATTTCATCTGTGAACAACAATAACAACTGACTTTCAGTAAGGTTTTGTTGTTTAAACGCCAGTTATTATTACTAATTTATCAAACCAAGTAAGTACATTCGATTACAAACTGTTTGGCGTTGTTGACATCTTTGACTGAAATTTGATCAACCTTGGTTGACATATGAACATCGTATGAGGATCGCCTCGATATAGCCATTATAACACAACTTTATACATAAAGGAGAAATGTCTCTAGCAGTAGAATCCAAGATGTGCGTTTCGTCCTATTTGGGGCTCGTCAACCCAATGTGCCTGCATCCCATAGGTAATGCCCACTCCGATACTCGAATGCATTACCGTTTGCTTCCAATTCTGAACTTAGTAGCTAAGTGGGTAGTGCGATGGCGTTTGAAGCGAATAGTGCTGCACTTGGGTCCTGGAGTGAACATCAACTCTGGGATCCAGGCACATCCGGATGATGAATCCCAAATAGGATGAAACGCGCGTCATGAATCCCACTCGTTGTCGAATCCCATCTATTATATGTAAATTAAGTAGAGCTGGGTTCGTATCTGTAACTCGATCTTCGAAACTCAAATCATCGTTCTATAGTGCTGCATTTTGAGATGGTGGAGAAGATTTGTAGCTCAGGTGGGTGATTTTGATGTTGGTTTGTTCTCTGACCCAACCATCCAGCTCAGAGAACAAACCAACATCAAAATAGTGCTGCATTGTTTAATGAAGAAAGAATTCTATGTATATAGCTTAAGGTTGTTTCTGAATACTTTATGATACAGTCGAATACCTTGATTGGGAATGAGGAAAGATAAACAATGATAGTAACTTTAAAAATCTTAGTTATTTTATCATTAAAGTTATTTAGATTAATCAAAATGATGTGCGCATTATTATTTTATGTAATAGTTGAAAAGCACTATTGATTTTTTTATTAATTTAACAGGGTAACTTAAAGCACAGTATTTTATTATGGGATTCTATGTGTTTCAACCTACTTGATCCATGTTTTCATCTGCATATGGGTTTGTACGATTATTTTATGATTCTTAGTTTTGCTGAAAATACTTCAATTAGTATTTGAGAATAATTGAAAGTAAAAACTACGAATTAAGTTTGTATGCATTGGAGTGATTGTCGTTTCACTGAACATCTTAAGGTATCTCCAAGTGTCTGTTATGAACACATGTCCAGTGTAACACAGATCGACATATATAATTGCAAAACATGAACTCAGTGAAAGTTAAATTTTAAAGTAAGACTTCCAATAAAAAGTTTACAGTCAGTATAAGGTTTTGAAGACCAAAGATCTTGAATTTGATTTTTACGTGTGGTGTCATGGATGAGCACTGCTTAGAAGTTATGTGCTATGATGAAACCGCTGTCAAGTCCCTCCATTTTTTTAGCGATGGTCCAACTTAGATCGGTTCACTATTTCACTTACTAAAATTACACTCTTGTATACAAAACCTACCTCTAAATAAATAGAAAAGTCACCATAAAGTGTTAGGTGAAACATATCTAGTAAACATTGACCATATTACAACTAATTTTAGCTTTATTGTGAATGTAAAGGCCATTTATATTGTTGACATAGTGTTTTAATTTTCTTTTTGTTTTTAAACAGTTTAATAGTCTAGTCGTCCTTCAAGATGAATCATTCTTATTTCTTGTTTATATTAGGTAGTTTTTTTTCACGTCACTTGATACATTCAATTAATTCTTTGTCTCATTTAACGTTTTTATTAGTGAATAATAAATTTAGTTATCAGAATGCTGTTTTTATGTACTTCTATTGATAATTGAAATGTGATCAATTGAAAATTAATGCTATGCCGTGTAATACATGTTCATTATTGATTCTGTTGGAGGTTTTAGTTATATTAACTACTCTCTGAAGAATGACCCCTATCATATTTGTATGGTCGTTTAGTGTTGATCAAGTTCTACTGATCAAATTGAGATAATATCATCAGTCTTAGTGACTCGACATCACATTTTATATATTTTGGTGTGTTGATGCTACTGTAGGTAGTCTACAGTATACCCTGTTCAACATAGTTTTTTTTGCTAGCTGACACTTGTCAGTAAGGCGTATCTGTGAATCTTAAGGGAACTGATGCTCCTCGTGGGATTCGAAGTCACTCCACTCCACTTCATAGTTTGAGATTTTATCAGAGACCTATTCAACCAACATAAACTTCTATAAGATTTCCTGTATTGAGTCACATAGATTAGTGATTATATTGCCACTTGACCAATAGAATTAGATCAGCACTAGATGACCTGATAAATATGATAATGAACACTACTCACTCAGTGATCGATTAGGGTAAATATCTCGGTTCTACAGAAGGCCAATAGCTGATCGAATAGCCTAGTGATAACGTTTCAGAATCTGAAACTGCATTATGTGTGTTTGAATCCCACAGAAAGGATTAGCTTTCTCAAAATTTCATAGACCAATAAAAGCCAATTATGCATTATCTATAACAATGTCGTTATAGTAATTTGGCTGTAAAAATAGGTCTAGTACATGATATTTTTGCAAATTTACTTGAAAGATTTGACGTCTTCTGACTAAATATTTTCAAAAGCTCTCCACATTTTATTTATTTTGTTTTCTGAATTCCTTACCTTCAGTTCCAACATTGTGTTATTAATTCCGAGATCATTTAATGTTTAAATGTGCTATAGGAAGATAATATTTTCGTATAAGTAAAGCAATCTTGTATTATTTGCTTCAATAGGTTGCTCTCATCTTTTCTTCATTATCCTAACAATGATTGTTTCTATCTAACGTTTCGACCAGTACCTCTGATAGTCACTTTTTGAAATCACATTGTTGGATAGGAAGTAAGCTTTTTATAGCCAAATGTCTGTTTATACTCTTTGAGTTCAATGGACATCCATGTCCTCATTAGGGATCGATCCTAACACCCTCACGCCTCATGATAATCTCTCAACCCCGATATCACTATGAACTGATTGATATTTCGAACTTCAATCGATTCACAATATTCCATCGTTATTACTAATTACTAACTAATCAAGTCCAATATGATTAAACCTTATTTACTTTCTTCAAAACGATTTATTCATTTAACTAAAGTAACTTTTAATTATTATCTCAGTGATATTATTGAACGCTTGTAAATAATGCATTTTTTTCATCAATGAAATAATGTTACAACAATAAATTTTGTAGAATAAATCTTAAAAGCAATCCAATAATTCTTTCAGTACTTTCTTCATTCTGTTTTCATAGATACGAGTATTTTTCTTGTTTGCTTGTTATATTTGCATTTGTATACTGGACTGATGAGATTAAAATAAAGGATCCAATGTTACTTCTAATTATATTACTATTTTTACTACTATTATTACTCATAAGTGACAATTCTTTTGTTAACTAATCATAATATCATACTAATTCGGGTGATCACGACAATATATGTCCATTTTCTACTTTTGTTTTTAACAGATTGCTCATCCCCTGATACAGTCATGTCTTTTGCACTGTATACATGCTATCTTCTTTGTTTCTATTATTGGTCCAGCGTTAACACAGGTATGTTGTAGAATAAAATTTTTATATATATATAGAAACCAATTAATATCAAGTTAATGCTATAAACGGTGGCAAATATGATAAGATTGATTTACACTAGCTGTTGTTGGGTCAATTTTTCTACAATATCAGTTTTTATACTTAATGAAATTAAAATAAATAGTACTATTTTATCAATCAGTTGGTCAATCAGTCATTATCTTTTTTTAAATGTAAAATTAATAATCAAACAAATCGTTTCCTTATAATCTACACAAAATCATTGCATCTCAATTGTGTTAGGTATTTTCCAAAATTACGAATGAATGACTTTAGCCATTTTTGTGATGTTTCTTTCTTTCTCTCTCTCTCTCTCTCGTACTTTAAAAAAAGTGGTTTATTATAAAACGAACCTGGAGAGTTAGCTCCAAGAAACATGAATGTAAATTATTGTCTCTCTGTGTATGTATTTGTGTGTGTGTGTAATCATAATGTTTCTCACTCACTCACTTTATTAATGATTACTTCATAATTCATTTATTAATTTCATCATTTATTAAAACATAAAAATTCAATGTGTCAATAATCATTACTGTTGTTATTACAACATTTAACGATAGTGATTAATTTAATCGGTTTTTGTTTTTCTTATATTTATTTATTGAAACCAATAACTGATATTTAAACTAGAGTAGTTTTTAATAAGTCAAGTTATAATACATAAAATTTGATTTTTTTTTCATAAAAAATGTGAACATATGACAAACCATTTAAAAAAATTTGTACAAGTCAATGATTAATTTTTGTTTGTTTGTTTGTTTTATGACTAACTTTATATTGGACAGGGGATATAAGAATATAATGAATTCATTAAAATTTTCTTGACCTAATATAAATATAAATTGGTGAACGGTTGCTCAAAATCGTGGATTGGTTGATGTTAGACATTAACACCGTTGGATGCCGGCCGACTCAGTGGTCTATCGGTTAAGGGCTCTGGCTCGAGACTGGTAGGTCCTGGGTTCGAATCTCGCGAGTGCGGGATCGTGGATGCGCACTGCTGAGTAGTCCGATGATAGGACGAAACGGCCGTCCAGTGCTTCCAGGTTTTCCATCGTGGTCTAGCTTCAATTGACTCATGATTTCAACTATGAAAATACTAAATTCTCCACAAAACCTCCTCTGATCTATAATATAAACTTATCAATAATGATTAAAAATGGAAATTGTCATTGTTAACTGTCTATTAGTTGATTTGTGTAAATAATTGATTACATTTGTAACTTAATATTTTTTTTGGGGGGGGGAATATTTGAAGCAATGAAAGATTTGTTACTTATGTTTAATCATCACATATATCTACCTTAACATCTTATGTTGACTGTAGTAAACTAAAGAGAAAGATAAAAGTTCGAACTTTGCTTCATTTTGTTTGATTTAAACAATTAACTAATTATTATCTAGTAGATTCCATACAAACTGTATGACTTATGGTCATATAACTATATCAGTAATTAGACTATCAAGTTAATTTTCAATTGAATCATTAGATCATTTTAACTTCAACTTTGCAAAGGAGTTATTTTAACAATGAATAATTTCAAATATTTATGATTAATAATCCTTTTTTTCTCGTTTGCCATTTTTGTAAATGAAACATACACATCTATACTGTTGAATACTTCATTTACTAGATTGAGGATGTTTATTTTACTTATGATGTAATATATAAAATGCCATTGTGCATTAAAATATTCCCTTAATTTATTACAACTATTAATCGTGTATTAAATCAGTCTGTCACTGATTCTGGTCGTTGTCATTATCATCATTTAGTTGACTATCTATGGGTATGTGTAATTACTTACAGGTTCACAATCTCTTAGATGAATTCGCCCTGTGTTACTGTAGATCTACTGTCCCAGTTTTCCGTCATACATCTTTTCATTATATCTTTTCGAACTATATTCCTCAGTTATATGGAATAGAAAAATTGTATCAATGATGCGCTTTTTTTTTATTTTAAATTCGTCAACCGCATATGCCTGCATTTTAGAGTTGTTATTTACACCGGAACTCAATTGGAGTACCTTTCACTTCAAATGTTCAGCGTATTATCCACTAAGCTACTGAGTTCAAATAATTACTGACTTGTTCAAATTTCAATCCCTAATATCAAAAAGGGGATAACTCAAAATCTTTTTATCAGTCAGATATTCTCGAGCTTTTATTCTTTCTTCTTATCATCATCACTACTATAATCTCTATTCCTTTGGTATATTTGGCCTGTTAATTTCATCTTGTCTTTATGATATGATATTGTAAATTTCACTAACACATATATCCCAGGCTCTACGCTGAATATTCCAATGGCTTACACCATGGTTAGTGAGTTTATGTGTAGTATGTTATTTTAGTAATTCATATAAGAGATTCGTTTGTACAAAAGTGTTAGTTAAACTCCCTTAAATCATTGAAATCTATAAACAGTACAGACGAAATGAACTTCGGTGAACAGAAATACGTTTTTAAAAAAATTTATGTGTATGTGAACGGAGAAATATGTCAGTTTAGAGTAATACAATGCTAAAGATATTATTAAACACGAAGAATTGGAGGATATATTCATTCTTTTCCGATCGATAGTTAATATCAGCTTAGTTTCTAAGGTGGTAATCGGTTTTCGACCATTAGGTTGCTTGTTCGAACCTTACTCACATCGAATTCGGTTTGAGCAGCTGGATAATATGGATAGCTTTCACATATACAAACAAAATCCATTGGGTAAAACTGAGCATGTAAAATTTTACTCTGTAAATGAATTATCGTTTTATATGTTTAGTTTGTCGTATTGCTGAAAATTCTCCACCGAGAAATAATATCAAGCATTGAAATGATCACAAACACAAAACCTTTCATTTATGATTTAAATCATTAGTTAATGAATTTTCGGTGTCTTAATCTTTGTACCTCTCAAACTAAAAGGGATAGCTTTAGGGTGTGTTTTACATGAATTATGTACCATAGTTTCTACGAATACCCAGTCACTGAGCCACCAGTACCTCATGATTTACATCTGTCTTTGATCGTCATTCACTTGATGTTTTTGTTAGGTAATAACAGTTTTTCACTGAAACTTTTCACTAAATATATTGCAACCTTCCAAGTATCTCCATGTTAAACGACCATGGCTTAAAATCGCATAAGATGGGATAAAACTTAAACTATTTTTCCTTTATATTGAAATTTTCCACAATTCTGAATTTTATTGTTAAAAAAGTGTGTATTCCATATATATTTATGAAATTCATCAAGTTGAATGATAAGATTTAATTTAAAGAATAATCTATTGAGATAATGAAGAATGTTTGTAGCTCAAGACATGGATGTCGAAGGTAATTTGGTCTCTGACATGGACGGTTTCACTATGAAGAAATTCTAATGGCTTACTTCTTTCTGAATTATATACTGATAATGTTATTTACAAAGGACAATGGAGACTCCACAACCAAAACATCCTGTTCACAGATCAAAATACTTCCAATACATTTTCTTATTCGACATTTTAAAAACTTGTCTAAATTTACAACTAAAACAAAAACTTTTTCCGAAGCCCATGCATATAGATTTATAACTTGAAAAAAAGTACCTTTATAGTGATAAAAATAATTATTATTGTCATTATTGAATGTGATTCTATAGTTTAATCAATATTTCTTTAGAGTAGAAAAAAGGTCATGTACTTTCTATTCATCTCTATCATTAGACCTGAATGAAAAAAGACACTTGCTTAATCTTCTTTCACTTACTTTTATTTTTCATTCACTTTTAAGTTAAGTAGTTAAAACTGTTGTCAATATCGACATTTTGTTTAATTTGATAAATAGATAGATTTTTTCATAAACTGTGTATGGTAATCAACATGAAATCTTATCTATCTACAATGATCTGATTCTATCAATGGAAATATATCGATGTGACTGGCGTTGATTTTTAATAATAGTTTGTAAAAGGTGTTTAATACAGTGTTTTGGTAAAATTTAGCAAGCTGTTCAAATTACTGAATAGGAGGCTCTGAACCTAGGTTTCATGTTATTTGGGACTCGTAAGCAATGTATATCTGTGATTGTCAGGGAACTAGTGTCCTGCACGTTGTTCGAACATTTTTAACAATCACATATGTTACGATTAAGCTTTTTATCCATGAATGATGCTTGATTTTACGTGATTATGAGTAGTTCCCTAGTTGGTACTAAATAACTACTAAAACTATTTTGATGTTTGGTGGTCGGGCATACTCGACAAAATACACGTCAATCTTGAAGTAACTAATGATTACTAAAGGACGTAAACCTTTATCACCCAATTTAAAAGTACGAAAATTTTCTACCTAACTGTTCAGACCTTGACTAAATTTGTCTATGCCTTAGATGTTTATAATTGGTTGACCACTGAGTAGTGACCAATATTATGTTTCTTTATCCTTGGTGCCAATCGAACTCTATCAATAAAGTTGCGACATATTTTTGGATAAATTTTTCTTCATGGTTTAACCCATGAACTGATGTTAGTTAGACCACCATTAAAAGCCTTGAAACATCGGACACCTGTTTTATTCTAGTATGGGGACTCCTAGGCAATGCTCATTCTGTTGCGAAGCTGTAACCAGTGGAGTTCTACCATGTCAGATGTGAGACAGTTATCCACTGCACGCAATATCTTGGATTAGTTGACGTTGAACATTAACACTGTTGGACCTCAGATCGGTGGTCTAGAGGTCAGCGTTCGTGCGCGATACTGAGAGTCCTGAGTTCGATTCCTCAATACGGGGTCTTGGGTATGCACTGCCGAGGAGTCCCTTACTAGGATGAAACAGCTGTCTTATGCCTCCTGGTTTTAGATGGTAGTATTGAGGTCATGATTGACTTCCCATTGGACTGTGTTTACATTAGTTGATCTCTGAGTAATAAGTAATCAGTATCATGTTTGTGTAGTTCTTAGTGCTGATCACTTGCGGTATGTGACCATCGCTCATAGTTAGCAAATATTTCATGAAGTATATGCAGTTGGACGTCCCTATTTTGAACCCGACGAAAAGCACCAGTCCCCTGAGGATTTCAAGTACTTCTCGCTGACTAGTGGTAACTAGCACAAAACCTAGATCTAAGGCTTCCTGTCAAGTACCTTCGATTTTTGTAATGTCTTTATGCTTACATTATATGATGTTAACCTAATCAGAATTGATGAACAAATAATGAAACTGGTGTATATTTTTGCTTGTTGATCGGTTTACTCTTTTTCCTCTTTCTTTACACTTTTTCGTTTTCCTTTTTTCTTTTTTCTTTTTTAGAAAGCTCCTGAAGATGTTATCACAGCTACTGTCTACCTGGAACAATTTATCATTCATACCGTAGGCTCTTCATTACTTCCTATACTATTGCGATTTCTATTAATGAAACTGCCTTCAACTATTATATTTGATGCCAATTCACAAATGAATCAAATGACTACAAGTACGTCAACAACACCCGAAGGAATTAGTCCTGCTGGTTCTTATCAGTCGTCCTCTGTTGAGGCTACGCTTAAAGATGATAATAATTCGTCTGTATTTTCACCTGAATCTAATGATGATCCATCATTATTCGATGAGAATCAATTTACCACTTCTAATAGTATAACTTATATGGATTTGATAATTGCTCGTATACATCAGTGTAATAGTTTAGTAAGTTATATATCTAGTTCTTTATTATTTTTCTGTCATAATATATTTTTTATTTTATTTTATTTAAGCACATAAATATTGGTACAAAGGGGCACCAGATATATATGCGCCTCACAAATCTCATTTGATTTGTGTGAGGGCTGTGATACTGTCCAGGTGCCCAGACTGAAGCAGGTGGTTTTCTCAGGGAGCCACACCCCGAGCCTTTGACCTGAAGGTCTAGTCCACAAGGCAGTGGAGCATCGTGAGGAGATGCAGTCCCATGGTAGCCGGTGACCAACACTAGGTTCATACGCCATTTGTTCCATTAGGATACTGGAGCCCATGTGCACCATTGGTTTGGAATCAGGGTTTTCCAACTCCCCTAGGCGAACTTTCCGTATCCACAAACCCGGTTAAAGCGCCGGACATTCGCTTTTTGTCCTCTCAATTTCGTAAACAACACCCACCATGTTTGTATGTATAAACTTATGCAGTTGCTCTATATTTTGTCTGACCTATTGATTCTTAAAATTATCTCACACTTTTTATTCATCGAATTCATTCTTTGTTGTTTTTGGGGAATCTCAAAATATCCATCCTCAAAGTGTGTCGTGGTCCTAAAAATGCCAGAAAACGTATTATCCAACAACCGTTGATTAGACCCTTCTCAGAAAAAACCTAGAAAATGAAAAGTCATGCATCATGTCCTTGATTAGGTATTTACCTATACCATTACTATATTCCGAATGTTCCTAGAAAGTTCTAGCAGTTCAAGTTCACATACAACTCTGTAAATACCTTCGATCCTCAGTACTTAAACTAACACCGGAGTAAAGCTCTTACTTACATTTCCCACCTCTTTATTGTTCCAGTTGACTTACGAAGGTGGTTCAGGATTACAGTTAGTTGCCAAGAAGTCAGTAACAAGCGTTTCAGTACTAGACATCAGTTTGCCAATTATGTTATCTATGCCTAATCTTTTCGACTACTACTGCTACTGATACTTTTGCTGCTAGTACTACTTAGGGATTTATTTTGATAACTTCATCTTCCACTACTAATGTGGTGTGCCAACTTGAACCAATGCATATATTTGCTGGATTTTATGTTGCTTATGAATAACTGACTGATTGCACATATGTTCGGTTTACTTCAAACAGTCTTTACTTTGCTCTTTTTTATGAAGAGTTAGTTCTGACTTAACTAAAAATTCATAACTTTCTCACTGAACTGTTCTGCGATTGGTCAATTTTTATTCCTACATTTCTTCATGTTTCCCTAACGTCATTGATATACTATTTAAAACAGACCAGTTATACTGCATTATTTGGGTTTCCTGCAGAAAGTGAAAGCTGTTATTTCTCTTATTTCACTCACTCTGGTGACTTTGCGATTCATAGAGCCGGATTCTACGTATTTTGATACACGTCTCTGTTCAATAAACGGTGATCTTAACTCATACCATGCCTTGATTTTATCTCCTTTAGTCTTTGTACAATCGATGTTGTGTATGCATGTATACATGTTCTCTATTTAAATAAAGCATCACATTGATGCCAATTCGATTGTTCTTAAAATTTTGATGTTACGCTGCATCACATACTGATGGAAGTCGGAATTGTAACCCATTTGATACTGAATCTATACACAAACAATAAGGCCTCCAATATATTTTCTGAAGGCTTCTGGATTCCATTGCTGGTGAGGACTATTAAGGGATTCAAGACTACAATAGATTTAATTTGCGATTTACCGTAGTTCCAAGTAGGTTTTCATTTAATCTCACTTCGTCGCAACATAAGCTATTTTCAGAGTAAACTGACCTTAAACTACTTCCTGAAGCTCTAGTGATGAGTGATGACTAATTGAGTTTAAAGTTTTCAAAAGTGAAATACTAGTCGCTAGTGGTATTCCGACGAAGTTCAGAATGTGCACAATTGAACATTAACCCAATAATAGTTCTAGTGGTTTAGCGCTTGTCCGAAGACCTGTTACTTACTTACTTACTTACGCCTGTTACTCCCAATGGAGCATAGGCCGCCGACCAGCTTTCTCCAACCCACTCTGTCCTGGGCCTTCTTTTCTAGTTCTTTCCAGTTCTTGTTCATTCTTCTCATGTCTGTCTCTATTTCTCGGCGTAATGTGTTCTTTGGTCTTCCTCTTCTCCTTCGACCTTCAGGATTCCATGTGAGGGCTTGTCTTGTGACACAATTGGGTGATTTCCTCAAAGTGTGCCCAATCCACTTCCAGCGCTTCTTCCTGATTTCTTCCTCCGCTGGAATCTGATTTGTTGTCTCCCACAGTAACTTGTTGCTGATAGTGTCTGGCCATCGGATCCGAAGTATCTTGCGTAGACAGCTGTTAATAAACACTTGTATCTTCTGGATAATGGCTTTCGTAGTTCTCCACGTCTCTGCCCCATACAGAAGAACTGTCTTGACATTTGTATTGAAAATTCTAACCTTGGTGTTGGTTGACAATTGTTTTGAGCTCCAGATGTTTTTCAGCTGTAGGTATGCTGCTCTTGCTTTGCCGATCCGCGCCCTCACATCTGCATCTGACCCACAGTGTCATTCGAAGACCTGTAGGTCAGGTAATAAGATCCATTCCTGACTGGGATATAGGGGTCAATTGTTAAGGAGCACTTAGCTGTTCAATGTTTCCTTGTTGGAAAGATACTTCATCCGAGACCAATACATGGTAAATACAACCTACAAATCATATTTTGCGATTGCGTCCTTCTATCAATAGGTTTTTTAAAACAAATGTTAGGTATTCCGTTAGACAGGAAGTGATTTATTAACTGTAAAAATAAGATTGCGGAGGTTGTTGAGTTTCATTGAATTCATGCCGTCTGTTCAGTTTTTCCAGGTTTTAAATTGTGGTCTAACATTGGTTGGTTCATGATTTTAATGGAATTCAACAATCTTCACAACCCCATACTTACTATTATTATATGCACACTAGTGACTAGCTTCGAGAGTAAATTCCTGGAGTTTTGTTGAGAAGCTGTGACCATCGGAGTCCAACCGTGTCGAGTGTGAGGCGATTACTCGCTAAGGGCAATGGAAGATGTTCGCGCCAAATCAGTGGTTAAGCGTTTACGCGCAAGACCGAAAGTCCTGGGTTCGATTCTTGTGTACGGAGTCGTGGGTACACACTACTGAAGAATCGTATACTGTGACGAAACGGATGTCCAGTGCTTCCAGGTTTAAAATGGTGGTCTAACATTGATCGGTTCATGATTTCAATGATTCAATTATGTCAATATTATTGCTATCACCAATGCAATTTTCGCATTTACTCTCGCTATGATTTGAGTTTTGGGTGTGACCAGATCATTGTATAATTGCATTGATTTCTTTTCTTCGTGGACAGGAGTATAATTTTTATGAGAATGTGTTTGTATTTGTTTGTATATGTGTGTATGTGTTTAATTATTTTTTATTGCTCATTATAATGATCGTTACTTTTTTAAGTGGGTTAATATAATTTTTAATCATAACATACGTTAGCTTGATTCTTATGGAATTACATACAGAGAGATAGAGTTATGCGTGTTATTCTGTGATTAATTGTTAAGCCAGTTTGGATCTATACATTTTTCCGTACATATTAATAATGCATTATTAAATAGACTATTTCTTTATTTGAATAAATACTGTGTACACTACTTATATAGTATTGACAGTTCGAACAGTTCAGTATGTATTATAATGCAACTGTGATCAATCTTCAGTTAAAATAGACGATATTCATAGTTTTCTGCCATTTGATTGTAATCAGTTTTATAGCTTTATTTAGTTTTAATGGAAAAACTGAACATATAAGTTCATTCTTACTCTATCGACAAACTAAACTCAGTTATTCAGTCAGTTATTATTAACCCGGAGCTTGATATAAATATACCTGCGTTGACTAAAATTGTCATACAGCGAAATGAAAAGATGAATGGGAGAGGATTCGAAAAATTGTTAATGGCAATGGTAATAGGACAAACTAAAAATTGAAGTATAATTTGTAAATAAAGGGAAATAAGGGAATACTAGAACTCAAGATCTAGAAAGAGTGAATACACCTGCACTAATACAACCTATTCTTTGTCATATCACTGTGCTAGACTGAAAAAGAAATGATTAGGGGCAGTCTTTTAAATACATTTGTTCTGAGTCACCTGTCGGAACGCTTATATTGTTGTCCCAGTTGACATTCACGATTAGATTATCGTAAACCTCCCAGGCTAAGGCTCTTTAGTGACAAGACTGTCCGTGTGGTTCAGAAGAGTTTATCAGTACTACTTTATACTTCTTATGCTCCGGTTTTAATTCGTTCCTATTGAATTGTATGTTTCTTTAGTTACATTCTCTTTTACTGCTCTAGATATTATTATTATCACTATCATTACTATTTTTACTCGTATGGTTTTATTACCCCATTACTCTTATGTTCTCATTGTGAAAAATTGGGCCAGTAGAAATTTATCCCTGATCCTACCTTGTTTTGTTAATTAATTATAGCATTAAATAAATAAATGAAATATAAGAAAAAAGGTGACGCTTATGTAAAAATGGGAATGATCATTCATGTTGGAGACCAGTAATCATTGAATAGTTGTTTTTATTCTAGTATAATGTTTTTCAACAGGTACATCGACTTGACTTGTATGCTTCATTTGTGTTAGATTGTTGAAGACAATCAATGGGAAACCTCAGTCGCGTTAGTTGGATTTTGTCAGCGTGGTGTGCCTACAATCTTGAAGTAGCTGTTCTTCTCTGTGGGATTTTAACAGCTATCACCCAGATTTACAGTCTTAAAATATTTTGTCCTGTAGAACTGAGATATTTATGGTTCAACCGTATTAAGGTTGTTAACCATCAGACTTGATAGCTAATTGGACCAGTTTTGTTTTTAAGAAGTGTACAAATGAGTTATATACATATTTTTTAAAAATATTTCAAATAAATTGCCTTTACCAGTTATTCAAATGATTTCATAGTAAAGAATAAACTCACTAAAACACATATTGATTATTAATAGTGATGATAATAATTGTATTGTTTCCTATCTAATTGACTTATCAATTGACTCATGATTTCAACTATGAAAATACTGAAATCTCCACAAAACCCCTTTTGATCTTATCGAATTGGTGTAGAGTATTTTTAGCTCAGGTAAATGTTTTTCTGACGATAATATTCGATTTTTTCGTGAGTTGTCTAATTTGTCTATGATGAATCTTTTATTATCGTACACGAGAATGACAATATCAATAAAGTGATTGTTGAATTTTTCAGTTTTACATCATAAATCAACTTTAGGCAAAAGAAAACGTAGACCATAAATCAACACTGAACAACATTATTTGAAGTTTTATCAGTAACATGTATTTATCCATAATCATTAATACACTTTAATGATGAGGTGAATAGTCTTGAAAGTACAGTTCGAAACTTTTCTTCTATGAAAACATACGGGAAATAGATTTCCCGTAAAATAACAATTATAAATTAAAAATTGATTTTTTTTACGTGTTTATTATTATTATGTATTTGAAATAGCTCGGTATTACAACCATGTCGTTGATGAACACCATTATCGATCTACATTGTGAAGACATCATGTTCGTCCTTGTATTAAAGTTAGTTTCTAACTTTATTTAATAAATTGTTTTAATTTTCACGAGTTTTTTTGTGGCAGAAAAATTGTATAGGGACAAGTCTTCAAATTAACCGCGACAAATTCCCAGTTAGTTTCTAGTCAGTCTGAAAATAGCTGTTGTAAACGGTTATTTTGTGTAGAAGAAAACGATAATATCCTAACAGATTTTTAACAGTCCCTATATTGTTACTAGTTAGGGTTAAGAATTGACAATCAAGATTCAGGGTCGAGATTTGAGGTTTTCATCACGAACTGACACCTAGATAGGATGTAAGAATTCTTTGCAGCCATAAAGATCAGTGAATTTCCATAAAAAATGTCAGAGGAGCTATCTGATCAGTCCATCCATATAGTGTAGTTCTATGAGGCTTATACTTGTTTCAGAATTAAGGGTTAGGATTTAGTAGTAGCGTTAATCCAATGATAATAATATAGTATACAAAGACAGAATTAGGCATTTTTACTCTGTGAATGCAAAAAATAATTTTTCGTCATCATTTTAAACATGTTAAACAATATGCAAAGGTATTTCTGCTGCTCGTTATACACGCTATTCGAATTTCGCACAAAAACTTAAAAGTTTTGTTCTCAAAAGTAACTAACTCGGTCCTATACTTTGCTCTTACAGCTTTTTTTCTTCCTCTCATTTCAAACACAATAACGGTTGTTTATTCTAATCAATTGAAATTGTACATAGGCGTGGCGTAATTCTATGCATTCTAAACATGCTTCAAATTTGATTTTTACTATATTGTTAAACGAGGAATTTATTGATTCCCTTTAAAAGTGGAATATTCAAAAATTTAAGGTTAAACAACAAACAACATTAAGGTGTTTACTTGTGTATGATGATACGAATTAACTTCATTAAAAAAAATGTGCACTCAGAATGCCCTTGAAATTGACCAATACGATTCGAGTGTTCTTTTTGGATTTTTCTAAAAAAACTTTATATATATATGATCATCAAAACTATCTGCTAGTATTATATTAGTGCACTCAGTTTTATAATTAAACATGAAGTTCTTTTTGTCATATGAATTACATTTTAAAATGATTACTTCGAGTTTACCTACAATGAATACTACTGACGCAAATATGAGTAGTTGTAGAACTAATCTTATCAAGAGAGAACGCTTGTTTAATACATTGTAATAATCTGTACACTTAATAAGATAGTTCAAATTGTTTTCACAATTATTTAGTCAAGAATTTATGTATCCGGTTCAATATAGCTTGGATGATATTGTTAAATTAGTCATAACGAATGTGTAGGATCTGGTACAATTTTGTTTTTTTTGGTTCAAGTTGTCGCAACAAGAAAAAAATCAACTATATATGGAGTATAGACGTTGAAATAATGATATCTCTGATAAAGAAAACTGTATTCAAAGAAATATACCATTGAAAGTGAGGATTTAAGTTGTCCCGTTAATATTCAAGACTGTAATTCGGTTAGTGCATGTTGTCCTATATACTTCGTGTTCATTTATTTAATCACATTAACATTGGTACAAGGAGGGATCAAAATATATATGCGCCACACTTCGTCATTCGATTTGCGTGAGGGCTGGAATACCGCACGGTTGCCTAAACAGAAGTTGGTTTTCTAAGATGGCCACTTCTCGAGGCTTTGACCTAGAGGTCTAACCTACAAGACAGTGGAGCAAAGTTAAGAGATTCAGTCCCATGGTAGCCAGTGACCAACAATAGGTCCATACACCATTTGTGTTTCCTCTGGAGCCTGGACCTATGTTCACCATTGGTTTGAAATCAGGATTTTTCAACTTCCCTAGGTGGATCCTCCATAACCACCAACCCAGGTACAGAGCCGGATATTCGCTTTTCGTTCTCTCATTTCTGTAAACAGCACCCCTTCCGCGAGAAGGAAGTGAGTAATACTTCCCTGGCAGTGGCTGCATACTCGAGGTCATGCGAGAGCATTTGGACATGGAGATCAGACTCTCCTCACCCTCGGCCGTACCAGGACATTTGGAGGCATATACATTATGTGTAGATTGACATCTTGTCACATGTTTAATAGAATGGATAGACTGTGATTGGCAGTGGAACCGAAGACACGCGTATCGTTATATTTGCGACTCATTACGTGGTTGTGTATGCGTTATTGTGTTGCTGTTTACATTTAGACTTAAACCTATCATATTTTCTCCATCCCAAATCCGAATGCTATCGAGTTTATTTGATCTTCTGAATTGGCCACAATACTGAAATTCGAACTTTTGTTAAACACAGAAATTCGGAGGCTGGTACTGGGGTATTTGATTAGTATCCACTATATGTTGTCATAAAATCATAACAATTATTTTTCTCAGTATTTATTTATTTATTTATTTTTAAGGCATTTAATTCCAGTTAGAGACCATTTATTCAATATTGGATGGACATGGCCAGATCCTAGTACTGTAACTGATGCATCAACAAAACTACTTAATTTATCCTCCTCATCATCGTCCATGAACTTTAATCTAGATTCAGCGAGATTTAAGGCTACAACAGATGAAAGTATAATTCATCATTCAGATAGTTATCATTATCATCAACATGAACAACATCGACAACCCAAACCAAATCATCGCAATAATACTGTAGCTCAATTAGATATTGATAATGTGGAAGAGTTTAACTACTCTTCAGATCAATCAATGTCTAAAGAGTTACACAATAAGCATGAAGAACTTGAAGTTTTAGGTAAGATGTTTATGTATATATTCTTGTTGCTCAGTTGTTTTAATTTATGGTGTGATGAAAGTACACCATGGACTGAAAAAAGTGGAGTTGGCGTTTTTCTAACTCATGTCTTTCTTTGAAGCAAATAATCTCCATTGACTGAAGTAATTGAGATATGCAACAAGTATGCTTCACTATCACCTACCTTGATTTTCAATGTTGGCTGTGGTAGATGTAAGTTAGGAGGAATCTTAAGGAGGTCAAACTAAAATATGGTGATCAGTACTTAAAACCACTGAGTGGCATGACTCAAAGTTGGTCTCAGTAGTCCAGAAGCATTTACTCTTTATATTTATCTAAATCTTGAGTTCCACTATTCCTTCACAAATACTTTTTCAAATCTATCTCCATACCATTACTACCACTATGGTCATTACAATTCCTTTATTATTTATTTTGCTAACTCCATCTCGTCGTAGGCTAACACAAACACACTTGAACCATACTGTCGGTCCTTATTGACTGACTTCAAAATAACACTATATATATATATATATATATATATATATATATATATATATATATATATATATGGAAGTTGAATGAAATGCTTTTATGAATGTGCCACACGATTGTGGACATTAAGTCAGACCTAATCAAAGATTTTAAAAAATGCGGAAATAGTTTTAACCAAATTACTTAGATACATCATATATGATTGAGATTAACATTTGCTTTTATAATAATTGGCAATAAAAATACTATTGTATCACTTAAATGTTTTTAACTATAATCCATTTGCTTCACTACGATGTTTTAATTAAAACTCACTTTTCCTTGTTAGATGTAATACTGACTCGAAATTTTCATTCATGAATTAATATCTAAATTTTAGACTTACCGACTCGAGAAAATATGGGCACTGTAAGTGTGGATCTCTTCAGATTGTAAAACTTACTCTATGCCAGCGCTGAATAGATTTCAGTTATACCACTATACTCAAAATGATCGTTCAGGCTTTTATTTTTCAGCTTACAGATCCGTTAGTTTCAAATGACTGTGATTATTAGCTACTTTAATGTCGAAACAAATGTAGCAGTTAACTTTTTAAACTTGATATAGGCGCTTCAAAACGTTATGGTAAGTCATTTTTAACAGCTGAAATCTGCCGAGTATATTCATGAGCAGGTTCCATTGACATGCTTTAAGGACAAGTCGTAAGCGTCACTTCAAGAAAACAGATCTTACAGAGACTTGGACTCACAGATTAATAAATATGTTACCTCTGCATTATTCTCTCCACGACTAACCCCATTTAGGACTAAAATAATCACTGTGATCGTCCATTCAAGATAAAGCAATATGATTCTATCTAAATTTGAATGTTAATTCAGATCCGAATCTTTTTGAAAGCATAAGCTTTTTCAATATGTTTTGTTTTTTTAATATTGATACATCATATTGATGACTACTAGTAAGTAGGAAATCGTATGTAAAGTATAGATACATAGTGACTTTTCTTATTCATTCACTCATACTTAACTCTAATTGTATACTTTATTGCAGTAATAAAATTAATTAATCATAAAGCAGAAAATGTTTTTGAAACTTACCGATTAAAAATAATATAAATGAGGCGTAACTGTTTTACTGACAATTGAAATGACAAAAAATGTATTCACTAATGAAACCTTTCACTGTTGTTTTAACTAATAGGAACCATAATAATAATATTATTATATGACTTTAAACAATAATACCTTTTACTCATGTCGGGTGTCAAACAAATATCATTAGTGGCAATGAGTTACAGTCGTGCAATTTCGCAAAATGACTGAAATTAGAAATGTAAACTATTAGATTCTAAGTCAGTGGTCTGAAGGTTAAGTGTTCATCTCTAAGCTCGAAAGTCCTTAGTTCGATAACTGATAAGTTGTTGGATGCGCACTGCTGGGGAGTCTCATACAAGGACGAAACAACTGTTTAATACTTTCTAGTTTTCAATGGTTAACAAATTGTGTTTAGTCCGTGATGTTAAAACTACAAAATACAATAATCATTATGCCATCTAACTATATAGAAAAGTGGATCAAAACAAGAAATTCAATACGTTAGTCTTTTAAAGTGTTGTAAGTACAGTTGTACAATAAGAAAAATCGTATGATATTAAATTATGACTGCAAACTACCAATTCTTCCTTTTAAATACGTATGTACAAATAGATTTTAGATTATAGCAAAGCTTAACGAATCAACATATCGTTTACTCTCATTCCATACTTTCATTTATTTCTAGCTACTGTTTCATTATTCTAAGTATGAATGTTATGTATTGGTTCTTTGAAAATTTGAATCAAATTCTGAATCATTTTATTCTGAAAATATGGTTCATACAAACTGAAACCTGATAGATTATATTACAAAAACTACATCTAAAAGTACTTTTCGATGATAATATCTGAGTTACGATTAAAACCAGAGAATAGTAGTTTGGAATTTATCAACTATCTATACTCATAAGCAAACAATTCTGAACCAAATTGAGAACTTTCAGCTTTCATAATATTATGTTGGGCTGTTTGATTTAGTCACCATATACACTTCTTATGGCTAACCAATCCACGGTGAGAAGATAGAAGTAAGAAGGTCTACTTGCCAGGTTGGATTATAATTTATATAAATATCATGGTTATTTACGCTTTTATCCTACCTTAACTAAGTAGGGACTTTTGGGATGAGACCTTTACTATAATATGGCCGAATTCGTTCAGTCGCATGCTTCCTACGTACTTTATTACTTATCTTTTGGGATTAAGGCGACACATGATATGTCTTAACATTCTCAACACCTTATACAATGAGCGCATTACTTTTAAGCTACTGAGTTAGGATTAAATGGTTCATTTTATCAATTTTAATTAATTCACGGTATAATTTGACGATTATTTAGTCTCCGTAGCGTTATGTCTTTTCTCCAACATTTCTGATTTACCACATAATCCAAACTTCTCACTAGAACTTCACAAGTCCATCCAGATGTGAACCACTAGTGAGAATACGATCACATTAGTTTGATTGATCTGATTGAGATTTGTTTTTGTCATGGATTGAAAACAACGATTTTCCATTATTCTTTTTTAATAATAGTACTTCAATTGATCTCGATGTTTGATAAAAAATAATTTCAACAGATTTGTCAACCAATGCACAAATTAGTGTAACAACAGTAACCAATAGTTTTTTTAATATAAATCCAGATTTGTTACGGTATTCTAGAATTCGTTTTACACTTGACAAATGCTATTTCTTTTGATTAGCAATTTTAATACGATGTTCACTAAATGGATCAGTAGCACTTTTTGTTTGTCATTAAAGTCTTTTGAATGAAATTCGACTTATTATTGAATGTAAGAACTCAATGTTTCCAATATTCAACTTTTAGTATATTTTGGCATCTAGTTAACAGTAGGAATCTAAGGCATTTATATAATCCAATTTTGAACTCGTTACCTGGATTAGCATTCATCCCAGTGTTCATGTGGACACTGTAATTCAAACCTACTGCCTTCCTCTTCCAACCTCAACTCATTACCCACTAAGCAACTGAGTAAACCGACCGTTGCTGCTACCTTGACATGATAGTCGTGATGAGTCGATCGGACTGTACTGGCTGGAACATTCATTCCTCAAGGTTCTACCATGCGAGCTAGATCGGTTGAAGAATGGTAATACTAAAAGCAGCAAACTCAAGGTCGGAAGGCGAAGCCGTACTGCTGATTGTACAGAGGTGTGACGGCAGTAAGGTATTTCCTTTAGACAACCAGCATACCATCGATGCTCCCTTATCACAAAGGAAGGGTAGGATTAGAAAACGTCGAACCTAAAAATGCACACTTTGCCTTATCTCATGGATTTCCGTCTCTGGTGGTAATGTCTCAACAAGCCCGGAGCTAACACAAAAGTTACTCACAAAAAGATTGTGTGTGACCGACCTCAAGCAGTTGTCCCTTGGGCACTGCAGTCATGCAATCGGAACTGAAAAAATGTTCCAATACTGAGCCGTTGATTGTTTTACATTCGCCTTTCCAAAGCCATGCAGGATAATGCCTGTAAAATACATTTTAAAAGTACTAGCTTTATGCGGCTACTACAACCTGCTCCACAAGTTCATGCAACCGATCGTGTCATTGATGAAGAGTTAAAGAGAACTCAGCGTGGAAAATCTCCTTTTCAGCAATATCCATTAATAAAGCTTTACAATTGTATTTGTATTAATTTAACACATTTACCAGTATCTTGAGAAAAGAATGGTATCACATTACAAAGACTGACGTTATTTAGCCTTTATTTTTCAACACATCCTACACTTTTTGTTCATTCTAAGGATAATTGAAGTGTATTAGGCTTCGGTATGGTGTCATTAGAACGTTGTAACTGTTCTTTCTAATAAGCGTTTTTTTATTAAGGTGCTTTTTCATAAGAAGGTGTTGCTAACTTCACTCCCAACCCTCTTTCATTATCCGAAAATGGGACTGGCACTAGCCCTGGATGGAGTTAGTATATGACACAAAAACTACTTAATACAGTTCATTTACAAACAGAGAGTAAAAAGTTTCTGTGTGTTACAGAATCACCGCTTGATAATCTCTGTCGTCAAAAATTGTTTAGAATTATTTAATATAGTAAGGAGATTATGTAGTGATCTAACGGCCGGTGAAAAATAATGTTATGATCAAGATAACTGTTTATAGATAAAAAGTACTTGCTCACTGAATCAATATAAAGCAAAAAGTAATTAAATCTTTTAATAATAACAAATTAGTAATTCTTAAAAAATTATTTGGAAAAGAACTTGAACAATGAGGTGTAAAAAAATAGAAAAAAACGGGTTAATATCCCGGTAGGATGGGAGATTGAACATGATACTTTTGTGCACATAAATTAGACTTGAATTGATGAACTCCTAGAAAGCCTATTTGGTATCATAGATTTTCAATTTGTATTCCTTTAGAATTAATTCATTTGATTGTATGGATGAACTTAAAAGAGGATTCTGATGATTCGATTTTTGAAGAAAAGAACTAAATATTATGTTATACATTAATATTTTCTTACCTAATTTCATTGGATTTCTGTTTTAACAGCCTCGAAAAATGAACCAATAGTTATGCAATTAAATAATCTTCCAGTTGGTAGTCAATTCTTAGCAAGTCATTTATTAATTCCTCATGCAGAATTAACAGCGAATTCATTAATTTTTAATAATAATTATCAAAATGATTTTCAACTGACCAATAAAGAAGATTGTAACAAGTATATTTCACTGTATAATAATAACACTACTGTTAATAACCATAACGATCTTACACAACAAACATCACTTCCAGAATTATCTTCTAGTCATTCTTCTCCTACACCACCATCTTCAATTTCTTCTATGTACAATAATGATTCAACAATTAATTCATCAAATTCCATGCTTGATTGGTTATCTTACACATCATGGGCTCATCAAACTATTAAAATACGTAAACATGCTTGTAAAACATGGCAGTTAATATTTGATGCAAATCAACCAACTAGTGAACAAATTAATTTATTAAATGAAAATTTAAAGAATTTACAAATGACTGAAAAAGAGGTTACAACACGTTATGAAAAAACAGGTAAATTCTCTGAATATGATTGTCGTATCGGTTTAGATCCGTATAAAATTTACACAGACTATAAATGTTTTATTAATAGAAATTGTTATACAAATCTTGATCTGGAAATAAATGCCAATGAATTGCAAGCGAAAGCATTGTGTAGCGCAGCAACAAAATTGAATATTGACACAGATTTAGATTTAGATGGATCAGAGAATTTAGATGATTGTCTTCCGGTTGTTGAAAGTGATCAATATACAGATAAATCACAACAGGAACAACAAACTTATCATGAGAAATTATTATCTAATCAACAAATTCATAAAAGCGTTTCTGTAAGAAATCCTATATGTATGTCCCATTCCATTGATCATAGTCTCTGTACATGTTTTAAAAAGCCTAAAGAATCCTTTGAAAATTCAACTGAGACATTTATTCATACGAAATTGTATGACAAATCTCTAATTAAATCATGGTATCGTCTTAATTTTCTGGATTCATTTGATATTAATGAACAGGTAAATGTACATAACACTCTTACCAATATTATGGATACCACTAATATTGAAGATAATAGTAAAATTAAACAAGAGGGAACGCATCCGCAATCATTAGTAGGTGGTCAATCAGAGTGCTCAGAACAAATGTTACACAATCATAATGAAGAATATGTAACAAATTTTATGGATTCTAACAGTAACCATAATTGTTATTATAGTGAAGACAAATCTTGTGAATTGAATAAATTTATTGAAGAACTAGAGAATTTTTCATCTGAAAATTTACTGACCAACTTTAATATACTTGATGGGAGACAAGAACAGTTAAAAATTGGTAAAAGGTATCTTAAAAATACCAATGACATTAGTCGATGTAATAGTTTATCCAGTTTACATAATCATATAAATGAATCATGTCAGTATTTTGATAAATTATTTGGTCGATTAAAAGCACCTAGTCTACAGAAATTACCCAACCAGTTAAATAATCATGAACCGGAATTGTTTGATATACCTTTAACTGAAACATATCCAATGTGTACACCTCAAAAAAATACATCAGTATCTCCAACGAAGGGATTTTCCGATTCACAGTTGGACAAGAGCTTTAATAAAATAACTCGAAGAGCGAAATCTTTAACTGGGGATACACTTCACAGTAATACTACTACTACTAGTAATAGTAATAATAATCACGAGCGTCATCATCATCATCATCAACACCGTGATAATTACTGTGAAATGGGTTTTAATCATGGTTCATTAAATAACCTTATACAAACTCGTTTAATGAATGATACAAACAGTCATGATAATTTTAATAGTCCATGTTCATTAGTTTTAATGTCATCAACGGATACCAAAGAAAAAGTTAAAGAAATGAATGAATATGATTTAATAAATTGTAAACAATGTCATTTATCTCCATCAAGAGTACAAATGAATTGTCTTTATAAAAAACCAAGTATTTCTACAATCTCATCAACAACATCTAGTGTTTATTTAGAAACAATACAACCAAATTTACCACAAAATCTTTGTAATAATAAATCATTAGAAGATAATGATATTGATTTGAATGGTAATAATGATAATAATAATACCGATACTAATACTACTGATTTCAATACTACTCATAAAATTTCTATGAATTCTTGCACAGATTATCCAAATTTAGGTAAGTCTCTTTTGAAATTATCATTAAGAATCTTACAACTTTTTTTAAAATAATTTATTTCTCTTGTTTTAACGAATTCGAAGAAAACATATTCTAACTTGACACTAATTTCTATTGTTGTAAAGGGTTTGTTATTTTCACTTTTCTTTTTCAGATATAAGCTATTATATAAAACTTAAAATTTATTTCATTTCTTGTGATGATAGATAGTAAGAGGTTTTTTAAAAGCATTCAAATAATCTATTACAAAAGAAAGTTAGGGGCGGCCAAACCAAAAACGTGGCATCAGAGCTTGAAGTCACTTACTTCTAGTCTGAGCCATGTTGGTAGATACAGACCACCTGGTTGGGGTCCGCGCGACTATCGTAACCAATGGTTGGAAACTCTAGGTGACATGGCTCAGAATCGATCACGATGACATAGGTCTATACACTCTTTATCTTCCCTTACACCTTGTGATTAAAATAGCTTCATATCTGTCTTCCTATACTATATCTTTATATACAGCCTTTCTTTTATATATTACCACCACTAAATTAACTACTTCTATGAATCCGGTGTTCATCTTGTTGTGCTAAAGAGGTATGGCAACTTGGACCGATGCATAAATGTGCCTGGTCCCACGTTGTAGCTGACTGACTGATTACAAATCTTCATTATTACGTACATTTTTGAGTAATGAAAATTTGTCTTTATTCAATAGATTTATAATCTTTTTTGTGACAAATTTACCAACTACATAGATTCTTGGCCGAAAAAGCATTAGGTGAAGTGTAGTTTGAACCTGAGACTTATCAGTTTAAAGTCGAATGTCTTAACTATATTTTATCTATGAGTTCCGAATTTCGCCGACTAATCAGCCATTTGAATTCATAAACTGAATTCACATATCTCGTTTTTAACATATATTCATATCGAATTGAATATTAACATCATCTAGTACAATTTTCTTCGGCTTTTGTGTTTCAAGAAAGTCCCTACTACCATGTTTGTTTAATATTATAAATGAATATTTATACGAAAATGTTATACCAATCAAGGCTATTTGAGTCAATAATCACAATG
>NC_031498.1:21976440-21991866 GCF_000237925.1 Schistosoma mansoni | reverse complement strand
AATAACAAAGACGCAGTTTACTAACGGACAGTTTCGGCATAAAGTTGAAATTAGCAAAGAGAATCGAATCGTGTGGACCTATAGAGTTGGGAAATGCCATCCTGTGACTTTCGTGTTTCAGATAAACAGAATATAAATTAGTTTTTTTAACAAACCACAACGAAATGGCCAGAAACCCAACCTTATGTCGCATCATGTTTACTTCCTTACGGCTGTCACCGTTTCCATATATCAGAAGATATTGATTCCTTTCCTGTCATCAGTAAACACTAGAAGGACCTACTTCCGTCCTTTTGAAAATGCACTTTTTTGAATAAACCAATAAGCGAAGACAAAAACCTCATGGCTAAGTCTCCGTCACTATTCGCCTTTCCAGAGTGATGTAGGTTTGAATGGCAGTGTAGTACTCTGAAGCTTTTAAAATGTCAGTTGCCTGGTAACGTATTCTATTTCATTGTGATTATTGACTCAAATAGCCTTGAGTGGTATAACATTTCCCTATAAATATTCATGTATATTAGAGTAAAGCCTGATGACGATCTAATTGAAAACAATTGTTCGCTTACATGTGTTGTTCTAATTTTCACAATGGGAATCCTTAATATTCTAATATTATAAAATAATTCACATACTCAGTAGTTGCCATGGTAGGATGGAGCTACAAAATGTAATCATAGTACTAAGTGCACAGCACTAACTTGACTCTCTTTGACCTTGAATGGCTATCTCTTGTTTATTCACCAATCACAATCTCCCATGTTGACTCATTTTTTTCTGTCCTCTATTCACTGTTCGGTATGTTATCTATGTCTCCCTTTTTCCATCTAATAGACTGTATTCATTTCTGTTTTGTGTACTAACGGTGTTAATTTATGTTTTAGAAACATAATATCTATCACGCCAAATAGTTTACTTGTTCTGACTTTGGTCAAGTTAAGATTCTGTGTTTGACAGTCAAGGAATTAGTTTAGAATTGCATCTGTGGGTAATTACTACCTTACAGGGGCTTTTCTTGAAAATGATTGTAATGTTGTACATTTATTAACTCGGACACTCTTGATACAAGTTTTTATTAAATTTGAATCCACTTCCTTTCACTGCAAATGCGGATGTATTATTTACCAAGCTACTGAGTATAGGTAGCCGCTTGTTCAACGGGTATAGATTTATTTGTATAATTATATAATTTTCCGTTGCGTATATTTAGAATCCCTACTGATCAATTTCTGCCGCCATATATGCATCGTGATGTAGAATGCGGCTTCAAATATTCTGTTGTTTGTGTTGAAATACTTTAGTGATTGTCTGCTCACGACCTAACCAAGAATAACAATCAATCCATGAAATCACTGATTGTTCGTTTGAGGAATTTTATAGGTTCAGAGTACCCCTCTGGGCTCCGCATTACGATCATGACTAGTGGTTGAAGACATTGGTTCTTATTATTGAGAATCAATAACAACAACTCAGATAAATTTATTCTTTTTATTCATTTGTATCTTGAATTTTAACAGTAGTAGATTATCTATTCCCACTAGTTTTTATATCATAAATAAAATCATTCCTCCTTCTACTTTAGTATTTATCCAGCTATGTTTCTATGTTGTGTGGCATCCCAATTGGTTACTAGGCTCTA
This sequence comes from Schistosoma mansoni, assembly GCF_000237925.1. Lineage (NCBI taxonomy): Eukaryota > Metazoa > Platyhelminthes > Trematoda > Strigeidida > Schistosomatidae > Schistosoma > Schistosoma mansoni. The sequence continues at coordinate 21,990,230 of NC_031498.1, read as the reverse complement.
CCACGCTTATGACTAATTGACTGATTGTACACTAGGAGGGTAGACATCTGAATATCGATTTCATATTTGACTTACTATCAGACTTTATGTATAATTTCTTTCTATATGTGTAATTTTTTTCTGTTCACTAATTTATTTTTCCCTCATGTTCCTTTGTTTTCCTTTTGTTTTAGGTCCATTTTTAACCACTTTATTCAATCGTTTAGAAAATTTCACCAATAATTGTTTTTATGCTAATCTCTATTTAACTAATCTAATATCTAGTCTTGCCTCTTATCCTATACCATTATTACGAGCTATTCTTTTCTTAACAAATACAACACAATTTACACAATCTATGGCGATGGGGGCGGCGACAAATTCACAAATAATTAGAGCTATAAACGATAATGTTCTTTATTATTTACCATATAATATTTTATGTTTAATTAAAGAACAAATTGAATTATTCACTGTATTGTATACTAGACAAGTTAGATATATCGGATCTTTGGATACATTGAATGGTTATAGTTTTGATGTATTGAAACAAGAGGCACGTCGTTATTTAAACTGTGAGACAATTGATTTATCTAAACTATCAATATCAATGGATACATCAACAATGTCTTTAGGAGTAGAGAAAAAAAAGAAAAATTTAAAAAGTACAAATAGTTCGCATAAAGAATCAAAACTTTTCACTACAGATAAACAAAATATATCACCTAGTAAGTTTTTAGTTATGATAGTATTTTTATGAGTTTTTGCTCTAACTCATCATTGTGTTTTTTTAGAATCTAAAATTACAATGTAGCTGATGTCTTGTACTTAAAAGCTTGTACACCAGCTTAACTGTTTCCACAGAAACCTTCTACTCTTGAACCTCAAACAGTAAACTAAAGGCCTGGTAGTCTGGTAAAAACTTTACTTCTCAATTTATTGCATATACGAAAAACAAAGGTGTTTTTGATTCTACACGTAACCTTAAGCTGCTGGAAGTTTCCAGAGCTTACACCTTGTTACCCTTCGTGAAGCATAGGCCTCTCACCAGGGTTCTTCAACCTTCTCTATCCTGGGCTCTACTTTCAAGTTAATTCCAAGCACTATTTATCCTTTTAATGTCTGCTCCCAATTCATCTTCTCGCGGTGGGAGTGTTGTTTACGAAATTGAAAAGACGAAAAGCGAATGTCCGGCGTTTTGACCGAGTTGGTGGACACGGAAAGTCCACCTAGGGGAGATGGAAAACCCTGATTCCAAACCAATGGTGTACATTGGCTCCACTATCCTGAAGGAACTAGTAGAGTATGAACCAATTGTTGGTCACCGGCTATCATGTGACTGCATCTCCTGACGTTGCTCCACTGCCTTGTGGGTTAGACCTTTAGGTCGTAGGCTCCGAGTGTGGCCCCCTATGAAAACCACCTACTTCGGTTTGGGCATCCGGGTAGTATATCACAGCCCACACACAAATCAGGTGACTTGTGTGGCGCATATGTATTCAATGCCCCTTTGTACCAATATCTACGTGTTTAAGTAAATAAATAAAATACTTGGCGCACTGTGCTCTTTGGCCTTCCTCTGTTCCGTTTCTACTCAGGATTCCAACTTAGCGATTGCCTCGTGATGCAGTTTGATGGTTTCCTCAATGTATGTCCTACTCACCCTCCTGCATCTTCCTAATTTCCTCTTCAGTTGGATGTTTGTTTCTTCTCTCTCACAGTAGTCTGTTGCTGATGGTATTCCGCCGACCTACATTGAGTATCTCGCGTAGACAATTGTTTATAAATACTTGTACTTTTTTGATGGTGGTTGTAATAGTTCTCCAAGTTTCGGCCTCGTACAATCGGACGGTCTTGATATTTGTATTAATGTTGGGTGACAGTTTTTTTGAGTCTTAGATGTTTCTAAGTTGACAACAAAATTGGGAATTTTTAAAATCAAATATTGATAAAATGATCCTTCTCTTTCCGAAATTCTCTTTTTAAGTTTTTAATGAATCTTGATCGATCAAAGTTTCTTCAGTAATTTCTAGGCTTCTGAAAATGTTCAAGGAATTTTCGGAAGTTCTTAACAGTAACCCAGTTAAATTCTATAGTAACGTTTTAAAACAGTTTATAATAATATTTCATAGTTTTAATTATGTGTAAAGCCACTATCCACAATGATACTTCATACTATTAGTTAACTGAATTGTCTCTTCACGTAGAAGATACTATTTGACATGAAACTCATTCAAACTACATCACACAAATTTCGACCTCGTATATAAACATACCACTAAGAATTGAATGACATTTAAATATGACCCACACATCTAATTCCGATACGTATATCACAGTGGCAAAAGTATGTACAGAACCGATTAAATTCAATTTAAAAATGTACCATCATCAAATTTTTGAATACCTTCATCCTACCAACATAAGAATCGATAATGTTTCACTATAGGATAAACGTTATGCAATGAAGTATTTGAAACTACAACTTAATAAGCAAAGATCAATGGTGGCTAATTGTGGAATCCACGATGCGCGTTTCGTCCTATCTGGGACTTGTCAGCTGAATGTACCTGCATCCCAGAGTTGACGTTCACTATGAGACTCCAACTCAGTGCATTTCGCTTCAAACGCCATCGCTTTAACCACTTAACTACTGAGTCCAGTGAGCCACTAGCTTGTGAAACGAGAGGAAGTTTCAATTTATATTTCTATTGTTTCTTGGAATCTTCGCATTGTTGTTTAGGATTGCAATTGATCAGTCAGTGAACATCAACTCTGGGATTCAGGCGCATCCATCTGACGAGTCCCAAATAGAATGAAACACGTATCCTGGATTCCACTGCTATCCACCATCCATCTCTGCTTATAATGCTTGTGATTCGAGGCAATATCGAGGCGATTCTCACAGGATGCACATGTTCCAATAAGAATTTGATCAATCGCAGTCTCAAACATCAATGGGAGATTCAAACAACGAATACACAATTACATAAAATTTTAATTTGCCTAATTGTAATATATCTGATTGGGCCAATTAGTGGTGACTCTCTAATAAAATACCACTTGTCTTACATATATGCCTTACTGTAATAATTTCTATATATCGTTCCCAATTGTTTCGTTACAAATAGATCCATTCGATAAGTATTTATAGATAGTATTAATTTCGTTCTTAAAATTACACGCACTGGTCAGCGTATCTGAAATAACTCAGTTATATTCGAAAAAACGTAAAATTTTCATTTAATTTGGTTAATGTTTGAATTGTTTCATCATTCAGAAATATTTCTTATTGCACACAAATTAGCCACGATTATTAAAAAAATGTGTCCAATCAGCCCATCATTTTGTGTCAACAATTTTTAACTATTGATAAAAATGATCAGTAGTATGCTGTTTAAGTTGTAATTTCAAATAGCTCACAGTATTTATTGCAACAAGATTCTTTGAATATCCCACATACAGCTAAGTCATTGAAAATGAATCCACCCCCGCCCTCCCTCTCTCTCGTCTAAATATAGTTAATTAGCTTAGCACTATATGTTCCAATCAAACATCAGTAAATTCATATTTTCTTACTGTTCTCTGTTTGTCCTATTAATTTATTACAGTGATGAATTCGAATAGACGGTCATATTTCCGGAAATGGTTTAGCCTTTCTTTCAAATCTAATAATAATAATAATAACAAGAACTCAGATAATATCAGTACTTCTGGGAAAAACCTCAAAAATACTAGGAACACAAGTAAAACGTCTCAAATCTTCTAACACTAATGTATTAAATCCAAAAGATTTACTTGACTTCTCACAAATTTTACAAAAACCAATGACGGAGTTTACTTTTCTAATCGACCTGGACAGCAATTATCAACAGTTAATCAATAATTCGTCTGACCAGCATGCTACTACTATTAGAGGTAGTAGTAGTAATGGTAACGATGCTCAACAACGTCGAAGAAGTTTTCGATTGTCCACAATAAAACGGCTAAAAACCAATGTAAATACTAAGGATAGAACAATGTCAATGATGATGATGAATACGGAAAATTCAATACTTGATGTATCTAAAATACAAAGAATGGTATTATGTGCAGTTATATTTGAAGATTTTTGTAAAGAATTAGCTGCCATCTGTACAGAACACAGTGTTCAATGGTGATATCCACGTCCTCTTTTTTTATTACCATCTTGTTTTCTCTACTTTTTGTGAATATACGTACACTTAGTCATACCTTCATATACCTTGTCTTTTAATGATCCAACCGTATTTCGCACTTATCTTTCCACGTTATTTGTGGTTTTTTCGTACTTACCTTTAATATGTTTACACTTTAGAAAACAAAGAATTTTTTTTTTCTAAAAAATCAAAGTTATTGTTTTTGAAGTTAGACCGATGTCTATTATTTTTTGAATCGAAAATGACAATAAAACAAATATATGACTGTAGAAAACGTAATTTTCTGTGAAAAAGGTGATATATGGTAATAATTGTCTTTCACTGACTATATGTGATTATTATTATTAATATTTTTATTATTATGTATTTGTATTGAATGGTATACGGGAAACCATAATATGCATATCAACAGGGGTAAAAAGTTTTTTTTTTTATACATTGATATATATGTTGACACTTACACAAACTGATCTTTCAGGAAATACACAGTCATGACTTTATTGTGTCTATTACTTCTTTATATTCATATTACACCATGATGAATTTATTTCCTGTATTAGTTTATTTATCATGTTTTGTTTGTTTATTTGGTTTATCTTTTTCGTTTCTTGTTATTTTACTTTCATTTTTTTCTAATAAGGTTTCATAAACTAATTTGTCTTTTGATTAAAAGGAATAATTAATTATTTAACACCTTTGTGCAATCCAATTCTCTTATGTTAATAATCTGACAGCTGGTTTACTTTGAAATAAATATTTTGAATGAGCACCGTATTTTCAACTTGTTTTTTTTGTACATTTTATTTTATATAACTCAAGTTTAGAGCAAGTAATATACATGGATCCATGAAATAACCAGAAGCTGTACGCGTAGATTAGATTGTTGGCGATAATTTGAAATAATTTCACGAAAAATATTACAGTTCATGTATAAGTCTTCTTAAATAGTGTTTAAAACTCAATCTTCTGTTCTAGTGAACGAATTTAAGTACATCCGATTCATGACATTAGGTAAATGGGGGGTTTTCACCGAATTCACTCAGGAATATCGATGTTACGTTTCAGGTGACAGAAGCGAGTTTACAAGACACTTTGAAGATTTTAAAGTGTTTCGGCCATGGTACAATTTGATATTCATTTGTTTTTAACATTTGGGTATCTAATTATGATATTCAGATGGAATGAACAGACATACAAGCTGACAACCACCTGAATGAACGCCTCAAACAGGCTTAATGACAAACTTTATGAGTTGAAATTTATTTCACTTATAATTCTCGTTATTTTAGATCAAATTACAGTTATTAAACAAGCCTTACATTTTGTCACTTCAACAAGTCGAAATTCAAATCTCATCGTAATCTGTATTACTACATGCAAAATGATTTCTGAGTACATTAGTTCTAAGAATATAAAGCTGGGTGATGCGAATTCGAAACCCATTCGAAACACATCGATTCCCACAAGACTATATACGCGTTGTTAGTGAATGCCAACTATCGCAAATGATGTAAACTTTATTCTTTCAGGAGGACAGTACCTCAAAACGTAAATAGTTTCGATACGACCACGAAATAATTTGTGGGTTATAACACGATAATGGGTGCCATGTTTGTTGGTTGACGTGCATCAAATATTTCGTTTATTTGTGTTATTTAGCTAGTAGGGTAATATATTGCTGAAAAGCCTCAAGTTTTTCCTTTCAACTTGCTCCAAAGCTTGAAATCATTGAACATTAGAGTAGGTACATACATATTGTAACTACTTGAGTCAATAAATCTTCACAGCATCCTCGACTGACTTACCATTGTCATCTGGTACACAACACCCAGTCTCAGTTTTACTCATCAGCGGTGTGATCATATGTGAACGATTCTTTTAGGTTATTAAATACTAATAATTTACACATGTGCTTAATTACCGATCTTTACCATTTTGATAGACAGAGCTACTTGATAGTAATAATCAGGAACGATGCAAGTTTCAGTCTTGATGAGTAGTTCTTTTATACTGTAATATCAATTAGATTGATTGTAACTTCAAATGTCGTAAAACTTGTGACAAAAGACCACATTGGGTTCGTCCGCTCACGATCAAACCAGAACACAGAATCATTAAATAAAGTCACTTACAGCTGGTCTAAGTTATTTCTCTCCACCCAGACCATTTGGTTAGATTCAGCGCGATTATCGTAACCATTGATCCGAGACATCGGGTGACATGACTCAAAATCGATCTCAACAGCTCAGATTCATTCACTCTTTGCCTTCTCTTAATTCCTGAATTTCATGATTTTCTTGTACATTTTTATTCCTTGGATTCATTTTTTTTCCTCTAACCACAATGTCATTGCTTAATATTTTCTACTACTGTAGTGAAAAAGAATTCAGGTGGGGTTGACTAATTTAATGTTTAATACAAAATTACAGAATGTCTTCGTAAAATATGTAAACCATACACTAAATAAATAAAATAATGTATTTGTAATGTCCCAATGAGTAGAAAAATTAGATTTTCTGACGTTTCGTGACTTAGTGTAAGCCACTTCTTCAGAGAATAAATAACCATAGAATCAAAGATTTTCACCAACCACATTAAACCACGAATTTGGCTTAGATATGTAGATGACACATTTGTAGTGATAAAAAAGACGCATCTAAGATCATTTTCAAAACAGATAAATACACTTTCATCTCATATCAAATTCACGAATGAGAATGAAAATGAACATGGTGAGCTTCCGTTCTTAGATTGTTTAGTGAAAAGAAATATAAATGGAGTTCTAAATGTATCCATCTACCGAAAGCCTACACACTCTAATCGTTACATCGACTTCCATTCAGCACATCTTTTCAGTGCTAAAATCTCGTTAGCCTTAAATCTTTTTAGAAGAGCCAATAAAATCATCACTTCAGAAAAGGACAAACTAAAAGAACAAAAGAATATAATTAGCATCTTACAATTTAATAATTTTCCGATGAAGATTATCAGAAGTATATTAAAACAAGACAATTCAGCACGTAATGATAACAATAATTCGAATGAAATGCCATGGATTGGTACTGCAGTTTTACCATACCGTCATGGCACAACTGAAGAACTCCAAAGAATCTTAAAACAACACAGAATTAAAGTATATTACAACACAACGAACACTCTTCGAAATACTTTAGTTCGATTAAAAGAAAAGATACCATTCATGTCTACACAGAACTGCGTCTACAAATTAGGTTGTGTCGACTGTGATGCTTTCTATATTGGAGAGTCATCTCGCGAAATCATGACTCGCGCCAAAGAACATATTAGGTACACAAAGAAACCTCCTAATAATCCTGTAGAACTAGATAGACTTCAAATTAAATCGGCATTAGCGGTTCATGCCATTTTCAATAATCATCAAATTGATTTCAAAAACATCAAAATACTACAGAAAGGTTTTTCCAATCACAAAGAAAGAAGAGTAGCTGAAGCTTTCCATATAATGCTTAATCCCACTGCCCTCAATAGAAAAGAAGGCCTTACCATACATCCCACCTGGACTATCTATCCTAGTCAACCAGTCTAATATTATTTACAATTTCACACCATTACATTACAAATTAAACTCTATCCTTTGTCATTACAAAGGTCACACATTTTTCGTCATTAACAATGCATACATACACACAAAATTGCATACATATCCTTTATTAATCACTTTAACCGAAATGAAATGACTTGACATTGATTTATTCAGACCTGTTTTTGATTGATCACCTAATATTCTTGGATTGTTCCGTTGTACTATTTAAACTTGGATTAATGTTAATTTGGTTATTTATTCTCTGAAGAAGTGGCTTACACTGAGTCACGAAACGTTAGAAAATCTAATTTTTCTACTCATTGGGATATTACAAATATATTATTTATTTATAACAATCCACCCAATGCTCAATTTATTCAAAATTATCAAATCAAAACTTGGTAATGATACCTACATACACTAAATACTTCACTTGCAATTCTTCCATGAATTGTACTTCATATTACGTATGATTCTTCCAATTCACAATTTCTTTCTATTTACATTACCGTTCTATTCGATTCGATCTTCTGAACATTCTACTGCCAGGCATTCAACCTCTGATTGGTGTTACATACTATTTATGTCTGTCGACATAAGGATATCAGTTAGTATACATTTTACCTCGTTATATTTTTTTTATTATTTTCTTAATCTGCATCTACATGAAACAGTTCAAACAATAGATTATGTTAAAGTACCAATTCATTATAAACATGATTCAATTTATATTAGATATGGTGTTGTTTGTGGATAGTTGAAATCATGAGTCAATTAAAGCTAGACCACTATGGAAAACCTGAGAGCACTAGACGGCCGTTTCGCCCTGTTGTGGGACTCCTCAGCAGTGCACATCCACGATCCCGCCTCCCGAGATTCGAACCCAGGACCTACCAGTCTCGCGCGCGAGCACTTAACCGATAGACCACTGAGCCGGCATCCAACGATGTTAATGTCTAACTTCAAACAATCCACCAAGTTGAGCAACCATTTCACCAATGTCTTCAGTGAGTTGATATCTCCCAATACACCTGGCCGTCCAGTACTTCCAGGTTTTCCATGGTGGTCTAGCTTCAATTAACTCATGATTTCAATTATATTAGATATGTAAAAACATTATAATGGAAATTCACTTATAACAACACCATTTACAATAAGTAAAAACAAATCAATTTTCTTTTGATTATTTTCTTATTTATCCATTATTGTTTTAAAATAATGAAATATTTAAACACTTTTTTTTAAAACAACTAAAACAAGAAATGGTTCATTTTAATAAAACTAATCAGTTAAAACAAATTCAATATTAAAATTTTTATATATATATAAAAGAGAGAATAAGTGAGCGTATGGGGTAAACAAACAATTACACAATGAAATGTAACTGATCAAAAACTGAAAAATATATATATAGAAGTAATGTTATTTAACCGGTAAAAAAATAATTAAAAAAGAAAATGAACATAATAATGAATATGTGATTAAAAGGGAAAGAAAGAAAGAAGAGGAAGTAAACACGTGAACTGAATAAATGAGGATAGTTAGATTAAAACATTTGGTATTTAAGAGAGATACAGTTAATATAACAAAAAAAATGGATGAGGTTTAATTTAAACACATCATATTTATCCATATCCTTTTGTATTACATTTGTTATCCTGGTAGGTGGTAGATTAAAAGATGAAGATGTTTCTAGCAACAATCACAAACCACGATTAAACTCTTTTGACATATACATTATACAACAAAGCATTTACAAACCATAATTTATGTTTCTGTTTTACTGTTTACAGAAATACAAACCGTTAATACTTAATATTATCACAATATAATTATATTTTCACAGAGTGATATTTGTTTTTGAATATTTGAATTCTCAGTTTATTTGTTTGTGTGTTTTTTTCTTTATTAACGGAAAGGTTTTCTAGCATTGGTTACCGTTGAATAACATGTTGATGAATTAGTACAACGAGTATAATTCGATCGAATGGAACGTCCTGTACAAAATAAATTTTAAAAAATTATAAAATATTACATACATATATGTTTATACGTAAAATAAGTCAGTTGAAACTAATCAAATAACAGTATAATTATGTTCAAAGGTACTATATTATCACATATTGTAGGTATGTTTAGATTCATTAGAATAATGCATCAGTGGTTGATTAAAGGATGATAAATAGTTCTAGAATATGTGTTATAACGTATCAATTTGCCCTCTTAATATATATATATATGTGTCCAATGATACAGGAAATACGTACGAGCAGTCTTGGGTGCTATTCGGTCCTTCCTATCTGCCTAGCCCAGCCGTTAAGTCCAGAACACAAATAACAGCCTCAGCAATATGAATCATTATTTACAAGCATACTGGGTTATATATACTAACCAAACAGACCACATATATCAAAAATAGAAAAATAACATTTGTACAGTAATTGACCAATGTGGCTGTAGCTAGGGGGAAAGTAATCAATAATAAAAGTTCCAAGGTCAAAATAAAGGTTATGATAAGAGGAACACGGAAACGATTAGGTCACTTATTTAACAACTATCCAATAGGAATAGGCGTATTACATTTGTCCATAAATGGACCTCAGATTTATGATTCATAATTCGCCAGGGGATACAACAATATGTAATAATTCGCTTACGTTAAAACTCACAATCGTAGAAATGAACTCAGCAATAATAGTTCATTTTCATCACAGATAAGTATAATAATGATCAGTTCATTTTTTTTAAAACACATCATCTAGATACTTTTATTATTTCTATTCTGTGTCCCAATAATGCTGCCATATGCCATTGCTCTTTTGATATTGATAAATGTATTGTCTACATAGCACATGGAAATTTTTGGCTTCATTATTAGAAAGACTAAAGTTTTCAGTACACATTTATTCTGAACTTCATCAGGATATTAATGATCCTTTTGATGTTCTATTTTATCTACTTCCAAATTTTCCTGTTGAGTTGGTAATATGTTGTTGGGCAAAAATCGAAGAACTCAATCAATCTTAAGATATATTAAGAGTGAGAACGTTGTTATATTTTCTAGTTCAATAAAATATAGATGTCTTGTTATCAAAAACTGGGAGTAAAGCTATAATTTACATTGTAAGTAAAGTTAGACTACAAATATTCTTTAAACTTGGTTTAATTAACACATTTGTCTCAAGGTTTGGGGCTTTCTTCGATGCCTGATATTGGCTGGTGTAGTAGTTTAGCAAACATTTAGAGGCAGTTCAACCAAGACGCGGCACTAATTAGTGAAGCTGTTGATTGTTGGATCAAACGATGTTAGTAGATACAGACTACCAGGTTGCGGTCAGGGAGATTATCTCAACCAGTGGTTGCTGACATTAGGTGGCATGGTTCAGAATTGATGACAGAGTTACAGATCCATTCACTTTCTTTGTCCATCCTTAGATCTTAAATTTTTAATTCTCCTTATACATTTTTATCCTGTGAATTCATTCTTTTTCTCTAATCATATTGTCTTATGCACAATCTTTTATATTGTCTATTAGTTCTGCTCATGTGCAATTCGTGTTGATGATTTCATTTTATTGTAGTGATTAAATGTGGTAACTTGGACCGATGCATATTTTTGGAAGGTTCTATATTGCTTATGATTGACTGTCACATATAACCAAGACAACTGTTCATTAATCCTTCATCTCCATTTCATAAGCGGTTGGTTTTCTCCATTACAGAAATAAAATTGATCTACAAATTAAATCCCTAGTTCTGAATACAACTAAACAGAATATTGTAGTACCTTATATAAAAACATTACTTGGAAAAACTATTATTAATATTAGTATTGAAGTAAACATCTTGATAATATCTTTCCATTTTAAACGTACCATCGTCAACACCTTTTTCTATTGTTAACGTTAAATGAACAATATCTTCAGGTAGAAATTCTTCACATCCGTCTAAATTATCACGTGTTCCTAATGCACAATATATTAATGGTATATTATTACTTCGACGATCTAATGGGAGAGATATTGTTGATGAATTTGATATAAAAGAATTTTGATTAATTTGAGAATTATAAATAGAACCTTGATGAGACGATGGTCTAGATGATATTCGAGTTTTCCCATGTAATTTCAAAGCATATGAAATAGATAATGGCATTTCTCCAATGATTAATCCTTTTGGAAATAATTTCCATGCTACCTAAATGAATAAACATGTAAATAATGAATAGAAAAGATTTTATTAAAGAAATCTAAACTTTATTGAATTTTGTAAATTAAAATTATGGCTAGTAATGGAAGTTGAAATGTTTGCTTCATTGTATTTTGGGACTCACTAACTGAGTGTACCTTAATCCCAGTGTTGATGTTCACATTGAGATTAAAACACATTACTTGATGCTTAAAACATCAATGAGATTGTTGGAGATGTTAAATCCCCAGAACTTACTTGGTAAATGGCCTAATTTTGTAATTTTATTTTAAAAATTTGAATTTCTTTGTTTTCGCGCCAAAAGCGCTCTTTTCACCTTCGAGTCGAATTTCCCACCTGTAAAATATCTTAAACGCTATTGGTCCGTTGTATCTTTGAGTGTGCTATTTTGTAATGCTGCCCAAGGACAATTTATCGCTGTACATATACGTTTGGGTTTTTCCCCTTACGATTGCTTGTACTTCGGCTGCTTACGGAATATATTTTCCCCTACTTCACCTTGGAATTCTTCCTCTAGTTAGTGGGGCCTGGGACAACGGATTAGATTAGCCTATCGTGTCACTGTGTCATTGACCTTCGTTCGTTTACCGAGTAATCGAATAAGCATCAAGCATATCAGAGTTATTAACTGGTTTCAGATGATCATTAAATTGACCAATTAATGAGTTCCACACATAAAACCATGCTATTCTGGGTGAAAAAGAGATGATTGTAACAGTCTGTATTTTCGTAGTATTGGTATTAGGGACTGCAATTGTTTATCTCCTTTAAGCATATGTGCAACCTAATTGGATTGCCTCAATATTATATTTGGTAACAAATTTTAATTAAATTTAAAGCCACAATACAAGCCAAGATGAAAGTACGGAAAAAAAATTGATTAATTGTAGTACTGAATTTCAACAAGTGAAAATGACAAACACTTAATAATGAACATCATGCATGATGAGCAAATTAGTTGTTAACCAAACTCAGCAATTCAGTAGATAATGCGTTAGCGTTTCTAACGCTAAGTGTTTGCATCTAAACTTGCTAGTAGTATCAAAATAGGGATTCAGATATATTCAGCTGATGATTCCTAGAATGGAGAAAATATGTCTCCTCAATTCCACTGTTAACCACAATCTAAATACACTGAAACTAATTAACTAGAAAAATAATATGAAGTTAGTTCTCTCACAATGCATTCACTTGACCGTAGAGACTGGTCAATTGAAGTTCACAATATTAACATTTGAAAAAAGTAAAGCCTTATAAATTATATATATAATCATGCAACTGTACAACAAACACTTAATAACCTTTATAATCTGCTTCATAGAATAAAACATCACAGAGGTGGATTATAGACAATTAAACTTATTTATTAGAATATTGGCAGTTTATAAAACTCATTGTAAATTATTTAATCTACAACCGTTTAAAGAAATTTAGTGTTAATGTATATTTACTAATGAATTTCACTTAAATTCAAGTGCTTCCCGGTTTTCCATAGTGGTCTAGCTACAATTGATTCATGATCTCAACTATTAAAATTACTATAGTATCCACAACATCCCTTCTGATTAGATTTCTGTTTCTTTTGTAATACATTATCAATATGTGGTAGTGATAGTAAAATTTGATTGATTATTGAGAGTGAACAGACAGGCACTTCTCCTACTGACTTTGAAATATGTGATTTCCTTTCATGTTATTTATTGATTTTTATACTCCGGACCCATTGAGTATAACTGTTTGTAATTGTGTTCAATCAAGTATTAACTAGTGTTGATCTGGTTCATTATTTTAGATAGTGAATCCTGAATTTTATATGAAATGACTAATCTTATTCAGAAGGGGTTTTGTGGAGATTTCAGTAT